>NW_028301604.1:29090909-29393939 GCF_987345545.1 Pholcus phalangioides | reverse complement strand
AAGTGCAGAAGAGCATAGACCTACCCTATGTCGAACTGTAGTGAAGAAAGTAGCGGTTCTGATGACGAAGATTTAAATCAATATAAAATTATTTCTCGGGCGCGGTAGCCCAGGTCGATAAGATACTCGCCTAAAGTACCAAAGGATGTTTAGAGGTGTCGCGAGTTCGATACCCGGTTCGTCTTTGTCAGAAAACTTTCCTGACACAGGGGTACAACAGACACGGCGATTTGACTGCAGAAAAAATTGCTACCGCAGGAAGTTCCCCATTGAGGAGTTAGTGCACCAACTTCTCGATGATGAGCATTGAAACAAGCTTGCCGTTCGGAATCGGCAATAAATTGTAGGTCCCGGTGTAATTAGATCTCGTGTGCAGAAAATGACCGTGGTGTGCCTCATTATAACTCGTTGAAGCCACAGAAATGATCTAAGAAAATGCAGCAGATGGGAGCATATAGGCATTGTATAGAATGCCTAGGCATTCTATAGAATGCCTGGATTTCATACTTTGCCGGTAACATATATACACTGCTCAAAACAATTAGGGGAGCACATGGTTTTAACAAAATTAAGCAAAGATGTATACCGATAAGTAACATAAAATGAATCATCCATAATTTAAAGCCTAGCAGGAAACGGAAGAAGAAAACTTCATATGCAAATCAAAGTTCATGACGTCAAAAACCAGAAAAAGGAGATAAGGGCAGAAATCGGGATGTTGCAGAAACGTCTGTTTTACTGCCGTAACTGTGAAATTCGATTGCGCAGTATTTTTTTTTTTTGAGACAAAGTGACTTGAGGATGTCTCAACAACGTGATTTACCGGAAACCATGGCATGGCGTGTTATAGGCAGACTGGAATCCGGGCAAACACAACGTAGTGTCGCGGACGCTGTTGGAGTCGCCAGAAGTGTTGTTGCAAGGCTGTGGAATCGATTCCAAGAAACAGAAAATGTTAGACGTCGACCAGGGCAAGGTCGGCCACGCGCCACTACAGCAACTGATGACCGGTATATACGGTTAACAGCCCGTCGATACAGAACATAGAATGCTACGCAGCTGCAAAGACGGTTGCTCTTGGCAACAGGACGAAGGGTGTCCAGCCAAACAGTACGTAATCGGCTTCATGAGGGAGGGCTCTATGCACGTAGGCCAATGATCTGCATTCCGTTGACCCCACGCCACCGTGCGGCCCGAAGAAGATGGGCTGCTGAACATCGAGATTGGGAGAAACATGGTTGGAGCCAAGTGCTGTTTACAGACGAGTCCCGATTCAGTCTGGAGTGTGACACCCGACGTGTTCTGGTATGGAGAGACAGGGGCACTCGAAATAGCCCCGCATTCGTTCGTGAAAGGTCACAATACAGACGAGCTGGTTGGTTGGTATGGGGTGGAATCAGCATAGGTGGACGTACGGACCTGCATATCATTCGGAATGGCACTTTGACGGCCCGAAGGTATGCAGACGAGATACTGTGACTTCATGTCATCCCTTACGCTGGAGCCATTGGAGATTCCTTTGTTTTCCAGGATGATAATGCCCGACCGCATAGAGCTCGTCTGGTGGAGAACATGCTTGAAGCTGAAACAATACAGCGTATGGAATGGCCAGCGTGCTCTCCTGACCTGAATCCTTGGACGACGCATTGCTGCGCGACCAAGGCCGCCTGTTACTGTCCGAGACTTGCAGATTGCACTTCTTGAGGAGTGGAACAGTATTCCCCATATCTGATCGATAACCTCATCGCATCCATGGCACACAGGTGTGTAACAGTCTTAGCTGTACGAGGAGACCACACGCCCTATTAAAACTCATGCATCATGTCTAAACAGTACTTTTTTTTATCGTTTACATGTAACCAAATTGTTGCCCTAAATCATCTTTTCATGTTTTTTCCATATTTTCAAAGAATTAAAGCTTAATTCCAAATTTTTTTACGTCTTTTTTCTGTATTGCGCATTGATACGCGTGTACTATCCATTGTATGCCAATACGTGGCTGTCTCGCACGGTTTTCTTCACTTTTTTTCTTGCTCCCCTAATTGTTTTGAGCAGTGTATATTATGACGACATGTTATGAAACTGTTCATAAAAAAAGGAGATAAACATAAAATTAACAATTTTTTATGTAGAGATTATTCACATGGAATCAAATACATATTCGGCTGAAAAATTAAAGACTTGATCAATTAACATCATAAATAATTTGCACCATATAAGACGAGATCGTTCTATATCATAGTTATGACATCTGATATTCCTCTGACATTTCGATATATAACAATATGGTCCCAATATTGTACTATATCGTTGTGCTACTGGGGATGTAACCAAATTGTTGCCCTAAATCATCTTTTCATGTTTTTTCCATATTTTCAAAGAATTAAAGCTTAATTCCAAATTTTTTTATGTTTTTTTTCTGTATTGCGCATTGATACGCGTGTACTATCCATTGTATGCCAATACGTGGATGTCTCGCACGGTTTTCTTCACTTTTTTGCTTGCTCCCCTAATTGTTTTGAGCAGTGTACTATTATGGTTATTTTTCGAAAAGAAAATAATCGATGGGCAGCGCCTATATACTTTTAGTACATAGTGATTTTCGTCAAATAAAAACACTCTCTCTCTCGAGCTCTTTTCGTTTACCCCTGCAGGAGATTTTGGGGGGTAGAAGCAATTTCTTTTTCTGTTGTGCGAAAAACAAAAATGTGCTCACACGAGAAAACCCATGTACTTTAGCGCCCCGATCACTGTAAGACCTGTCGTGATCCACACTCTGTCCCAAGATGGATATAAGCCTTTCAAAAAATTCTCAACATCCTTTTGACGTTGACGATCTAAAACCGTTTAAAAATTCAATTTACTGACCAGTAACCAATTACCCCCGATCACTGGCCAGTCTCCCGACTCGCCAAACTTTCCCATTAGTTCAACCAGGGGCAGCTCGGTGGCACTGAGTATGTTCTAGACGGGCGTCAAATCTGAAGTGAAAGGGCAAAGAAAATTTGGAAAAATTATTTGTGCTTGCTGTAGGAGGGACGCCAAGTCTGTGGTAGACAGGGCGAAAAAAGTTTGGGGAAATGATATCTGCCCCCTCTAGTAGGAGCGTCAAATCCGGCGTAAAAGGGTGAAAGAAATTACAGAAAATTATTTCTGCTCGCTTTAGGAGGGTCGTTATATCCGAAGAAAAAAAAATTTTAAAAACTTATTTGTGCTCTCTCTAGGAGGTGCATTAAAGTCGAGGTAAAAGGGCGAAAAATGGGAAAATGATTTCTGTCCGCTTTAGGAGGAGAGCCAAATCCAAGGTGAAAAGGGGGCCAAAAAAAATTCGACATGATATGTTATGACATAAAATATCGCTGTTCCTTTGCATCAAAACGAAGCGATTGAAACAAAAGTTTTATTTTTAATTGGGGAGGTCAGGGGGCCCAAAAATAGGTCCCACTCGAGTGGAGATTTTGTCTCGAGCCGGCTCTGAGTGCAACGTATGTGTGTGTGGCAAATTTTATCAAACCGTACATATATGTACGAACTGTTATGAAAATTAGAAAATTCGACATTTTACTAATTTTCACGAATTTGAATGACTAATTAGTTAATTGATTATCATTTTAATTAGCACCAGGATCGTTGTGATTAATAAATGGCAAGCTTACAAATTTATAAAAATTAGAGAAATCGAATTTTTATTAATTTTCACGAATTTGAATGACTAATTTGTTAATTAATTCTGATTTTAATTAGCATCGAGATCGTAGTTATTAATAAATGACAAGCTTCCAAATTTATGCAAATTTATGAAATTGAATTTTTACTAATTTTCACGAATTTGAATGACTAATTAGTTAATTAATTATGATCTTAATTAGCATCAGGATCGTTGTTATTAATCATTGACAAGTTTTCAAATTTATAAAAATTAAAAAATTCGCAATTTTACTAATTTTCACGAAAGTTGCTAAATGTCAGCTTTTACCGAAGTGCTTGGTAAAAGCCCGAAATACACTGGTGAAATAAATTAAGAGAATTTGCATATTTTATCGAATTTCATGAAAAGAACTGAACTGAATGTAAAACCACTGCTTCTAGACAAAAATGCAAATCTTATACGTCAAATACGTAAGTGTACACGTGTGCGTAGGCGGAGCCAGTAGAGAAACAGGCTTTATAAGCGCGCGTAAGTTAAGACGCATTTCGTTCGCTAGCACACCTCGGCGAATTTCTTGGTGTTATTCTGCAGCAATCGGTTAATTTCAAATTGTAACAGTAAAAATGAGTAACCACCAACGTTTAGATGATAGAATGAGGTGGCGAGCGAATTGTGGGGAGGCTAGAAGCAGGCCAATCTCAAGTCCAGATTTGTAGAGAGTTCAATTTAACGCCCAGCGTCGATGGAAACAGTTCCAGGATACCGGATCCATCGAGAGAAAGCTTGGGCAAGGTCGTCCAAGAGCCACGACGGCCAGAGAAGATCGCCATTTGTCGATTATAGCGAGGCGTAACAGGAGTACTACAGCTCTCTCGTGACTTGTATGCAGCCACAGGAACCCATGTATCAAAGGTGACTGTTTCCAAAAGACTTCATGAGAGAGGGTTGTTTGCAAGAAGACCTGCTGTTTGCGTCCCGCTCACTTCTACGGACAGGAGAATCCGTTTATCATGGTGCAGAGAGCATAGAGATTGGAGTATGGATCAATGGGCGACCGTTCTCTTCACTGATGAGTCCCGGTTCAGCCTAAGCACCGATTTTCGCCGTACGTTCGGTTCATATGGAGAGAACCAGGGATTAGTCCGCGCACGTATGAGATCCGTACTAATGAGGGTGTCACGAGTGCACCGACACTAAATCTCACCCCTCTCTCCTTTCCATAGAGAAACCACAAAACACACATCAATACATTGGAAGCAACAAGTGTGTTCACCTTTCCCTCGCCAGGGAATTCTACGACGCACTTGAGTACTGAAATAAGTACTTATTACATAACACAATCACAATCTTTCTCGTGACGTAATACAGACATTGTGCCTCTGAGTTAATGAAAACCCACTACAGATATCAAGCGATTGCCTTCGTCCAATAGCAGGAGTCTTCACCAACTTGGTGTGTGAACACACGAGGCTTTTCACCAGAGACATCCTGGGAGTTGGTCGGCCAACGTGTCACGGTTGAAGAGTGCGTTAACTCTCTCTCTCTCTCTCTCTCTCCCCCTAACCCCGGGTCGAGAGCCCCCAAATATAGTGGTTGGTTATGACCTTTTCACTGAGATGACGGTGAGTGATTCAAACTTTAATATATGATTATTGTGTGACTTTTTCTATATAATTCATGGAAATTGAGTGAGAGTGCCCTAATTTGTATTGAGTTTAGTGTAATGCACCACGACTAAGGATTACCATGAATAAATAAAATTAACTTGTTATTCTCTAAGTGAAAGTGAAGTAGTATTATTTTCGCAAAAACCTTTTCATATTTTTCTCATTAAATTACCTTTCAACAAGGTCTCCACGTTGATAAGCAGACAATTCATTAAACCATGTGTGCAACAAGATATAGAAATCAAGCAAACAGCTTCACAGCCAACCTGTCACCACCAAGACAATATGACATCCTTACCTGAGATGCAAGAGCCTGAGTACAAGCCAGAAAGAAGTGGTCCTAAATCTCCAGCAAACAAAGATGAGGTATCACCCCAATGCCAGATTCCAACACCACAGAAACAGGTAGCAGGCCCGTCATCACAGACAACCCGGGATAATAGATCTTACACGGTCACAAGATCGGGTCACCTGGTAAAGCCTCCATCCAGGCTGGCTTACTCTCACAAATTATAAGAAACTCATGGTTTTCCCCTAAAGGGAGGAAGATGTTGAAGTTGTTATTAATTTATGACCATTATTATTATAAGGAGTCGCGGAATGGCAACAGTATGGCATTCGAATGTTGGCTCGGTTGTTATGGTAACGGATGTCTCTGCTGGATGTTTATTATTAAAGTTTTAGTTAT
This sequence comes from Pholcus phalangioides, assembly GCF_987345545.1. Taxonomy (NCBI): domain Eukaryota; kingdom Metazoa; phylum Arthropoda; class Arachnida; order Araneae; family Pholcidae; genus Pholcus; species Pholcus phalangioides. The sequence goes on along the minus strand of NW_028301604.1, from coordinate 29,387,935 downwards.
TATTCTCGTTCGTAATCGATGTAGCTTCGCATCACTAAACACCTTGGATACCAGAAACCTCGTTTAATAGAGACAATCCTTGAATATTTGAAGAAAAAAAATTAATCCAAACCCACGCACAAAAACAAAGCAGTTATCAATTAAGTATGTACTGCATACACACAATGACAATCCCTTACCCATAACGGATTGCACTGTGCTTGCGAAAAATGTATCTGACCACTCAAACTTCAAATGGCCACATGCTATCAGGAAAAAAATGCTGATCCTAAGCGGCGCAGCTTTTGCCCTCCTACGTGTAGGGTCCATGATAAGACAGTTTCGGTTTCAATACAGCACAGGATAGTTTTGTTACCTATTCAGATTTTGCATGACGCCACTGGGACTGGCCTAAAGAGTTTCGTTTACATCAGTGGGGGGACCCCCAGGTGAGTCAATCTGTGGTCTCTGCTTGTCTCGCTTGGTATTCTATTTATTTGCCGGCCCATTCGTGAGGGGCTCTCATGAGGGGCGCACTGTATTCATAAAAGCTAGTACTTGCCACCCAGCACTGAACCTGACCAAAGGCACTTTGTTTCCATCCCCGAGGGACGCTCAGGTGGGCCCTCTGTGGTCTCTGCTCGTTTCGCTCAGTATCTTGTTTAGTTTTTACCCTTGATCTGCTTAGCGTATGCGCAGAGAAGGTTGGGAACCACTGCTGGAAACTCAAGCGTCCACTGCTGGAAACTCAAGCCTCCACTGCCGAGCTCCACTCGCTTCAGCAACTTTTGGTGTTCAAAAATACGCTTTGAAGACTTTGCTTAATTGTTCCCTAAAAAATAGCCTTCTTCTTTCAATTACTCACGTTTTAGACAATTAATTTGACTTTCTGTGTTCAAAAATACGCTTTGAATTTTTAAATGAGTTTAGAAATTCAAAGAAAATTTTATAGCACACCAAACTTGTATCTTCTCTTCTAATGGAGATAAACACTACAGTAAAAACACTAAGCTTTTGCCCACTGATGACATGTCTGTATTCACAAATAATACCTTTTAACTTCCTCATTTACCACATACAATTTTCAAACAAGATGATAAAATCTTGAAAATTTCAAGCATTGTACACTCGATTTGTGAAAATTTCTGCGTCGGAAACCCATATTCTTTGTCTTCAAATAAAGTATCCCATACTACTACGTGTAGAGAAATAGATCCTTAATAATCCCTCCAGTAATCCGGTGTTCTTAGACTTGTTTTCTTCGAGCATAGAAGAGGAAACATATCAGAACATGTCTATGAGCAGAAGTTTATATTATTTAAATGGGATATATCAACCAATTTGCAGTAATTCGGCGTTTCGCTAGTAGTTCCAGAAATATTCAAATCGATCTACGTATTTTTTTTTTTCAGTTTTTTTCCTGTAACACTGATTTTAAACCCGCATGTCCCGCCACTGAAGACAGTGTCCTATTTACAGATGGGCTTAGTAGGCTGCAGCCAAGGGCGGCAAGTTCAGATGGTCGGCAAATTTGAGGAGTGAGTGGCCAAGAAAATTAACAGAATGGGAGAAGGGTGGTGAAATTTCTATAACCCTCAATAAATTCACCTCTGCCCAGACAGCAAGTGAATATGTCAGTGAGTGAGCAAAAGAGTGTCTTAGGCCGAACGCATACTGGGGAGTCGCACAAAGAGTGCGACTTCAAAACAAAATACATCGCGATGAACATCGAGGTGAGCGAAAATGACCGCAGGCGTCTGAAGGGTAAAGAAGAAAAGCCTTTGAGCGGGAAACGTGACATCTCGCCAACTAGGCCTTTAGGGCTCCGCGTGAACTTCCAGGGGCTCCGAGGCCCCTCGAGAAAAATAAAAAACCCAGTAAATTTGAAAAAAATTAGTATTAATATTTTTGAAAAAAAAATAAATATAAAAATAAAATTTAAAAAATAATTATTAATATTTTTGAATAATAAGTCAGAAACTTTGATGAATAAATAAAAAATAGGCGTCTGGGGCTCCACCATAGAAATTACATCACAAGAAAGGGCTCCGTGAGTCAAAAAAGGTAAACGCGTTAATCCTCAAAACAGTAAAATTCCTGATATATGTTTTTAATGACTTCTTGTATCAAATCGTTGTTTCGAATATTATTGCGTAGTATGTACAAAGAGATTGAAGTAATTATACTTCAATGACGATATGGACACTGAATAAAAATACATGCCTATAATCCGCAGAAGCTAATTTCGATACCTTCTAAAGAAAATATCACTGTTAATGAGATGAAGCGAGAAGTTATCCATACACCTCGATGTGACGCAACCGTAATTTTTTTTATGGGCACTGTATTATTTTTTAATTTTTTTTTCTCGTGGTCATCGTTCTCTATATGAGGTTACTGCATAGCAGATATATTAACATCCATACTTTTTTACGGGCATCCTGTTTCAGCCCTATCGTTGGGTATTTTGCCTGTTGCTGCCTTTGCATATGTATCCATCTATAAATCTGTGAAAAATTATGTTATTGCAAATTAATTTTTGGAACATTTATTTCCATTTCAAATTCTTGGAGGAAAAAAAAACTGTATATAGTACTCACACACACACATCCCTATGCACAGCATCCTAAGCTAACCCAGAATTAGGAACAATTTCATAACACACGGCATTCAAATTCACGGAAATAACAGATATTCAGAACAATTAAATAAAAGCGAAAAAAAAAACAGAAACCATGTTTCGATAATGGTAGTAAGCGATGGACACGGTGTTTATCCGTTTCCTTAAAACCCAGGGGATTCTCAAACATTTTCCACCCGCGCCACCCCTTTCCCTTATGAAGAGCAGTTATAAGCAAAGCATTTCTTCGAAATACCTTTGTCAGGACCACTGCGCCGCTGCTCCCCTGACAACGGTTGGCGCACACAGTTTGAGAACCCTTGCTAATCCATCAACGTGTTGACAAATCCCTACAAATCTGTTGAAATTCTAAGAACATGTTCAGTATTGAGTAGTAAATTAGTGTCGACCAGTAATTCTCAACCTTTTCTGAGGAGCCTTTTTTAGTTTATAATTTCTACGACGAAGCCCCATACGCTTCGGTTTTTTTGTTCATTCGGTTATAAAATTTACTGATTCGCGTGTTACTTTAATCGAGTGGACGCGGAGCTCCTGGGAAGTGCACATGGAGCACTGGTTGTGAACCGCTGGTATAGACAGTATATCGATAAAGTTTTCTCTTTCTACAAGATTTCGATATGTTTGTAGGGAGACATGATATTTCAGTCCCAAGACTGCATAATGATTTTATAGCGGTTTTTCAGTTTCCGCCAGAAAGTTGCCGCCCTCTACATTTTGCAGCCCAGCGCGAAGTCGTGGCCATGAAAAAAAAAAATTTAGAGTGCTGAAAGTTGTGCCAGTCGTCTCGTGACGAGCCTCGAGCCCGTATGTAGAAGGATGCAGTACCCCGCATTATTTATTCATTAATTGGGAAAGGGGGGTCCTCAGCCCCCAATAAAATGAGGTTTGAAATAGCCTCGCCCTCTTCGGTTCTGGTGTCTATGTCCCATGGCAGTACGTTAGTACGTTTCTTATTAGAAGATATTGATGGAAAATTCAAAGGATAAAATTTGAAGGATGGAATTTGCGCCCCCCCCCTCTGATACTACGCTCGGGAAACCGATTCCCCCACCCCTGTTTGCGTGTTCACTATTTGCCATTATAGACACCACAGAAAAGAAAATGTCGTGAAGACAATAATGCCATGAGAAAACTCGGTATCTGTAGAATTCCGTGGAGATTGGAAAAACATCTGTGGTAATCACCAGGACCAAGCCGCGTAACTTCAAAGGGGAATAATTATGAGCGATTAGGACTTTCCGGGCAATAAAAAACCATCTTCGACCATTGGGCCCGCAATGTATGACCAGCGGTAAAAACCTCTAGCACTCCTACTACAACGATGGAGTATGTATTCACCTGTTCTCAGAAATGAACGAAGTACACGAACGGTGTATGCGTGGCAAATGTTAGTGGCTAGACAGTGAAGCACTTGCATGTATACCGAAAATATTGCGGTCATCAAAGTGCACATAACTAGGGGTGGTGATAAAAAAATACTGTTTTCTTTGCAAAAACACAGTGAATTACGTTAAGAAAAAAAAGTTTTCGTTTCCATTTTTTTCCAGCATGGTATTTTTCATTTTTGTTCAAATGATAGTTCATAAATCTAAATTTTTGTTAAAAAACAGTGAAAAGTTTCAAATTTTAGAGTAGAAAAATCGCGTGCTCAAGGTTTAGAAATTTATTAAGTTACACAATTTAACATAAGCCTCTATCGTGAATATACTGAAACGAGCGTTTCGCCCAAAATGGAACAATTTTCTGCTTTTCAGCTGACTTTTATGGTGAGTTACAATATACACAATTTTTTTTATATCATTACCTTCTTTCTCGCTAAAATTAAATACAAAATTTGATCGCAAAATATATTTTACACTAAACTATTAAAAAAAGTGCTAATTAATAAGTGTTGCGTTGATGTCAACACAAATAAATTTAATTGCCCACTGTGAATGAAAACTTCGTATTTTGTAAGCTTCGTATCACGCAAACTATGTGAAATTAGTCTATAAAGTTGAATATTAAGACGTTTCAATTAATTTGAGATCAATTGAATTTTCTAATGAGGCAGAGGCGCCGAAATGAGAAAACATTGAAGGGGCTGAAAGTTTCCATTTGTCTCGTATATACGGGCTCAAGCCCTTAGAGGAGAGGGAGTGGTGCGTTGCATTGTATATTCATTAATTATTGGGGGGCTCAGCCCCCTTGTAAAATTTATTGGGGCGTTCAAACAGCCTCAGTACTCAGGTTCCGGCGCCTATGCAATGAGAATATTTACTGCAGTTGTTGATGAAACGCTTCGTTTATGTTTTGACTTCTGCGCTTTATTAATATTGTATTAAAAAGGAAAAAAATGTTACATCCGTCCGTTAGATAATAATGGATTCAATTCATTAAAATAATTGTAATTAAAGTGGTTTAAATTAACTAATCAACTAAAATAGCTTAAATTATTTCATAGATTAATTATAATAGCTTAAATTAATTAATAAATTAATTTAAAAAAATGATGGTTTAATTAATTACTCGAATGTTAAGAGTTTTAAATAATTAGCTCACACATAATTAAAAGGTAGTTGGTTGTTTTTGAATTATTTATCTTATGAACGAGTAAACTATTCCAGACCGGGCCGTAGACTCATAGAAATTTGATTCACCGTGCCGCGGTTCCAAAAAGGTTGAGAACCACTGGGTCAGGTTAAATATAATGGGAATTGAAAAGAAGAGGGAGCGCCAAAAGTGTGGAAAAAAAAGACCGAAACGCTCCCTCCAAACCCAATGGGTGTGATGATGATGATGATGATGATTCCCCTCAGAAGTTTTTTTTCTTCCAAGAGATAGAGGAGAAAAAAGGGGATAAAACTGACCAATCCCCAAATAGCGTTTGATTTTACCTCGCGGTAAAAACAAACCGGATTGAAAGAGTCGCGTACCTCGTAGAGTTGCCTCTTTCTCCTCCCTGTCTCGCTGCCCGAGTATGGCCGGGACTTGACTACGGCGCGGTTGCAGGCGGTTGACGTTGGGGGGAAGCAGGGGCGTAGCCAGAAATTTCGTTCGGGGGGGCACCACTTTCATTTCGGGGGGGGATCAAAGTGACAGAACAATAGATTTGGCCATCTTTTTCCTTTTTTTCGGTCATTTTCTCACATTTCGGGGGGGGGGGGGACCAGACCCCCAAGTCCCCCCCCTGGCTACGCCCTTGGGGGGAAGGCATCATCTATACTTTTATTCTGTCAACGCACAGACACAACTGCAACCGCTGAGGGCGGTTTTTTCAACCGAGAAAATCCACATTTCTTTGGACGGTTGGGGTAACCGGAAATCTGCCATCATGTATTGAAAAGGCTTGAACACCCTGGTGACGGTTCGGCTGGACCTGCGGTTGCTGTCTTCCATTGTCTATTAAGTGGTTTGACAAGGAGAGTGATGGGATTTCGGTTGCACTGGACAAAGGAATTGCTCTTCTTCTCAGGCTGCCATAAAAACATGAGGGGAAAAGACAAATTCGAGGAACTGTATGGTGAAGTTCAATTCGACAGAAACTAATTCTTTGTTTGGCGCTCTTGCACTGATAACAATAAAAAAAACCAATGAAGAAAAAATTAAATTTTTCTGACTAATAAATTTTTTTTTTGCTTTCCTACATGAGTATACATTAAAACTCGGTTATCATGACATTCATAAACTGACGTGATTACGCTAAAACCAAGATGTATATTTTAGAACACTTGAATGAAATGCATTGGATCCCGATTATAACGTTTTAGCAAACAAACCAATTAGAAATCTCATCCAAAAAGTACAAATTACCGGGGGCCCAACCATTTCTAATAAATTCATAAAAAATTATCAGAAGTAAGTATGAACCGGGGAGGCAATATGTCCATAAGAGCTGCATTGTGTGTGTGTGTGTTTTGCTTTCAGTATTTTTCGGTATTTATTTTTGTATCGTATATGAATGTGGCTGTCTATCTGTTGTTTTTGCAATGAAAAAAACATCTAGACAAAACGTTGCATGCGAGTAATATCGAAGAGTTTTACTAAGGCAATTTTCACAACTACCGTTCTTTTCAAGCAGTGTTTGATTTACATACACACACAAAGCCGCAACTAGGGAGAGCGGGTCCATTGTACAGGGTGCTGAACTAGAGGGGCGCTGAATTACCCCTTTAATCACTCCTTCTAACCTCTCCTTACCCGGGGACGCCAAAAGCTTGCTAGCTCCAGTTAAAAAAGCATCCAGCTGCGGCCCTGTGTGTACCTTAAATCTTGCAACATACATATTGATGTACAGGGCCACAACGACATGCGTGTTCAGCCGGGGCAAGCACGCATTTTGGCGCCCCCTTTTAATATTGAAGGAGAGATGAAAGTATAACATTTGCGCAGCCCTCTGGCTCGGAGTTCGGGGCATCAGTCAGTCTCGTCTTAATGCATGGATCCACCCGGGCACGGCCCGGGGGCCTCAAGAGGAGTGAGGTCTCACAAAAATAAGATCCGGTTGAAATTTTCTAGGATTTACCAGGTCGGGACTCCGGAAAACCACTTGCCCCGGGGGCCTATGATACTCTTAAGACGGCCCTGGCATCAGTCCCGCCTGCTTCTCCCTAGTTGCGGCCCTGGTGCCGTATGTACATGGTGTTAAGCGGACCGGGATAGCAAGTTCGGAGGGGCGGCAAAATTTTTTTCCTGACCATCAACAGAAATAATTTTTTCCTTAATTTTTTTTTTGGCACATGGGGTTTCCCGAAATTATAATTATGATTAATTTCCATAAATTAGAAACTTAGTTAATTGGAAAGTTACTTTAATTACAAAGAAAAACGTGCTAAATTCATGTCCAATTTTTTGAAACTTCAAAAATATGTTATTTGAATAGCCAGTCATCATATATAAAAAAAATTGTGCGATTTGGTCTCGAATTGTAAGAGTGGTCAAAAATGGATCAACTCTCTTTTGGGTTGTCTTTCTTCAACTCCGAATTAATTTCAAACGGCAAATATTGTTACAGAAAATTAAATATAATTTAATTACCTGAAAATTTTTATTAGTATATACAGTAAAACCCCTCTTTTGCGGACACTGACAGGACTAAAAAATTCGTCCGTGAAAGAGGGGTGATCGTTAATCAGGGGTTTGAAATACATACTTTGATATATTATACAACTGTAAATTATTATTTGGCCGTAAAAGAGGGGAGTGACCGCATCTGAGGAGTGTCCGTTAAGAGGGGTTTTACTGCAATGCAAGTTATGAGAATGAATTTGCATGATAATCGTAACCAACTTCAGCTTGGCGAAAATAATTTAGCCAATCCCGAGATGTCACGTGACATTAAAAAATAAAAATCCCCGGTTGCTAACAGCAGTGTGTGTTTCACGGGAAATTCCAAGGTTGCTGATAAGATCAACCGCACCAGCCGAACCGTAGTGTGCCGGCAGCCTATGTGAGGCGCAGAACAAAACAGTAAATTTGTTTTCGACGCTCGCTCTTACCCAAAGCCGCTTGAAAGGACACGATGATCACTATAGTTCGTTTCCGGTTAACTTTGCAGTGAACGGGAAGCTACGAGGGAACCGCATCACTCGCTGCTATGGGAACGAAAGCCTCTTAACCAATGTATCGATGCGCGGCCTTGGTAAGGTATGGCCGATTCTCGCCAATCTCACTGAGAAAAATGTTTTTTTACGTGTAACGTAATGAGTGTAAAAAAATTACACAGTAAATTAGTAATAACCATAGAATTAAAAAAACCACTGCCGATATTTTCAGAAATTCAAGTGAGATTTTTGAAATAATTTTTTTTTTTGATTAGAAAGTTTTTTAAAATTTAGAAAAATAATTATCTTACATCAGCGCGTCACTTACTCTTCATTGATGTGCCGTAAGTAACACTAAAAATTTCGAAAAACAGTAATATTTTTCTGCAATACTTCCCTTCCCTTAGCTGAAATGTATTTGTAAAAAAAATTCCAAACAATAATATGAAAGCAACGGATAATTTTATAATACACTATATACTAACCATGGCTCTCAAAAGCTTGGGGATTTCTAATTGTTTTCTTCAATTTATATTTAAAAAAATTCACGTTAAATAAAACTTTTGAAGCCAATCAAAAAAAAATTAAGAACAGATTAATTCTGTTTTCACGTGAAAATTCAGGAATAGCACAAAATAGTAATAATAATGCGGAAAAGTTTAGAAATTTTTTACTCACTTTTCTTGCCGAAATTTCCGTTGCTCACCCAGCCCCCTTTCCCGGAACGGTATAACGTCGATGACACTTGTTTTCACGACAGTTTTATTCTTTTGTTATGGTTCATGTACCGCTCATGGGGTTATTATGGATGATTTTTATCGAGTTTTGTTTACAGCGAGTATTCAGGAATGGAAGAGCCAGAGAACGTTTTAGCGTATGAAGAGAGATATAACTGTCACATAAAGCATGAAACTAAGCCTAACAAACTGTGCCCCCCCCCCCTCTCATTTATTTTATCTGAAGAGAAACTAAAAGCAAGGGCATCTGGAGAAACAGGTGGCCCTACTGGGTGGAACATGGCGTTTGTGTGAGTGAGACTCGTGTCCAGTGGCGTCGGAACCGGGGGTGCTGTGGGTGCTCGAGCACCCACAGTCCTTTGTATGACGGGGCGGAGCACCCACAGAATTATAGATTCAGAAATAAAAATCTCCTATGTAGATTTCTGATTTTTTTCCCAAGTATCAAATACAATTTAAAAAAAAAACTGAAAGGGAAAACTTCTTGTATGTTTTCTTCTTTTAGCAAGGAAAAAAGCAAAATAAACACGTGTTTAGGACATCAAGAGAAAAGGGGCACGGCAAAAAATAAAAAATGTGGAATTTTTCTTTCCTTTCTGTTTACTGTCGCTGTAGTGGGGACAAAGAAATTGCTATCAGTGGACATATACATCTATTTAAACACTCAGCTGCCTGCAGCACACACTATTTTAGCATTGAGTTGAGGATGTTTTGGAACAGCTAGTAAAGGGGCATTCCGTTTTTTTTTAACTGAATAGCCGAACCACGACCCACTATAGACATTCATTGTTTAGTAGGCAATAGCGCCCCCCCCCCCCCACTTGTCTGGAACGGGTGGGTAATTCGCTTGCCTCCCTAGTACACGGGGCGCTAATCGCTTTCTATTATATTTTCTTTATTTCTTCTTGAGCAGCCCTCCATGATTGTGTACACTCCTCTGGTAATGCGCCTGAAAATTTTATTTTCATTGCCCATGAAAAGGACATTTTTTAATTTTCATGTACCAGGCCTTTTTTTAACATGTTAACTAGGGGGGATTTTGCCCCACTAGCCTTTCTATTTGCCCCACCAGTGAAGATAAAAAATGACCACTGGTGGGGCAAAGCCCTTTTCTTGTTTTCCTGAAGCAGCTTCAGCTTCAAACGAATATGAAGGGAGTCAAAGAAAAAACTTGCACAAAAAGATTCCATCATTTGTGAGATCGATGTTTTATGACTGCTCTTTTTTTTTTTTCAAAAAGGAAAAGGAAAGTTCAACTGAAAAGATAAGTTTTTCAGGGACCGACTTCTCTGGAATATAGGTCTTTTGCTCTCATAAAAAGACAAAGAACAGATGGGGGATGGCGATGGCCAAGGATATGACCATTTATTGATTTTTTTTTTTTTGACGCTCATTAAAGAGAAACGATTTAGTTATATAAGTGTGTTATATAGGAGTGTTCCCTGGGAGTAGAAAGGATCTAAAGTTACCGGGTTGTCATCAGATGCCGGGGTTAAAACATTCTATTTTAGAGCAATATAGATAGATAAACATCAATGTGGTAGCACAAGACCAGTCAAATTCGGACATTGGGTGGTCTCCAAATCTGAAGAGAGGGGGGAATGAAGAAAATAAAATAAATACAGTGGGGAGAGAGAGAGAGAACCCCGTTTATACGACTTTCGAGAGACCGAATCACGGCATAGTTTTTATTTAGCCGCAACTCTCCCAAATTCTCAGAAATTAATTTTTATTTAACTTTCGGATTATGCTTAAAAGTAATCTGAATATGAAGAAAACAAAGAAAGGTCATTAGATTGCGATTTTTTGATAAATTTAATCCAATATGACTTTGCCTATATTTAATCTCTCTCTCTCTCTCTTCAGGATTCTTACGATTATTTTACAAATGAGAAAAAAAGAAAATTAAAAACAAATTTTTAAGATTTTCTGCGAACAATTCTGTTTATATCTACAGATTTATTTTTATTATATTGTTTTGCAACCGTCTCCAAAAGTAACTCGGCATATTTAATTTCTTCACAAGTTTCACTTTTTCATAGATCCAGATTTTTTTGTCGAAATTTTAATTTCACGTTCAAGAGAAGGAAGGGGGGGGGGGATTTTTTTTCAGAAATTAAGAACAGCTGATTCCATGTAGCCAGCTAGTATACAAGATACCACAACCACACGAAATTCTACTTGAAATTAAAAAACGAACTGATATATTGTACGTTTCTCACCAGCAGACCAGTTGCAAATGCTCCAGGAATAACGCTGGGAAACAAAGCACTAACACAATGGAAAAAACTCGGAATTAACATGTAGTATGCGAAGAAGAAGTATGGTCTGTACATCTAATATAGTTGCATTTCGAAAAATATTTTGTTTATGGCTCGCCGTGTCTCCAGAGTTCTCAAAAACTTACAATAAACAAACCATTTTAGAGCCCACTTTAAAGGGGTCATCAGATTGCTGAATTTTGATGTATCCGTTTGCAATCATACTAAAAATTATGGCTTTTTCCGGCGATAATATTCGTAAAAAATAGTAATTCCAGTGACGTCTTTCGTTGCTTACAAAAAAATTGAAATCGTATTGACAAAAATGAAGTTTTTACGGAGTTTCGTGGTTCAAGTTGAAATGAAAACACCGTGTAATTGATGTTGTGCGTCTAATGAATTAAATATTTTAACATTAAAATGCATAGGAATGAACTGTGACCGAAGGCAAACATGTATAAATGAATAGGTAAAAGTCGCATGAATGAGAGTCGTATAAACGAGTGTTCCACTGTACTGTGGTTTTATGAGTGTTTCTGTGTATACCAAAGCCGCTCAAAGACTCTTAATGCAGCTTTGGTGTATACTGAACCCCACTATATGTGAATATACAATACTTGAAGAGTGATTCCGCTACTATTGAATCTCCAATGTTTGTAAAAGTTAGAGGGGTGGGGAAGGAGAGAATGGCATGGGTCTGTCTTTGGGGGAATGTGTTGGTGACAGTATCTCTTTGTGATGAAGCTAGCCAATGGTCACTCGCAAGCGGGCCATACAAACCATAAAAAAATACCAATCGAGACATGGGGATATGTCAACGCCTTTTTAGAAGGATCTGTGTTACGTAAGATGAAATTTGAAATGATTATAACCGGGAATTTCATGTTGAGAATTTATTATTTGCCGCTGTGGTGGTCGAGTGGTTATAGTGCCGGACTCGTGATGCGAGGATCCGGGTTCGAACCCCACAGTGGTGGTCGGCTGAAGTTGGTTTTCTGTGGTTCCCAACTTCAAGGCGCAAATGCGAGCCGATCTCCCCGTTAAAAATTCTCGCCACAGAGAGTAACAGTCCTACAACGGTAAATCATTCAACCATAACACTTCACTCATAGTTAGTAAAACTGGGGGCAGATGACAGCACTACACATAACAAGCATTACACAGAAACAAACTATACGTCAGGTTGCACTACACGTACACGCACATTCCCGCATTTACCGATTCGTTGGGGGGTTCCGCGGCGGGGGGGGGGGTGCATGTGTGGTTTAGCAGTAGTAGGTAGGGGCTCGGGGATCCATGATGTTCTAAAGTCAGCCGGCTCGTTGGGCAGTTTGCCTGTTGTGGCGTTGTATTTGTATTTGTAAATGCGGAATTACTTTTCGTTCAGATTTTTTTTTTAAGTACCGAAGCTGTTCCAAATTGAGTATTTGTTTTACATCTCTTTTTGTGTGCATTTTGTATTGCTGTCTTATTATCATTGAAAAAGGATAGAAATCAACATCTACATTTTGACATCGGGAAAAAAGGTAAAATATTTTCTTGTTTTCATTTTCCATTCTAAAGTTTAAGTGTTTGATGTGTTTCTTTAGTGCCAGCTCAAGCTGAAACAGTGTTGACAACTTAGTAATTTTAAGTAATTAAATTAATTTGAGTAATTAAATTAATTTTTCTTAGTAATTCGCTGGTTTAGAGTACCCGTTACCGTATTATCAACAGTTTGAGAATTTTTACACTCCCATTTTCTTGATTTTTTTTTCATTCGTTGAAAAAAAGTAGTTTCACAACTCTGCAACATGATCACAAGTCACTGTTGGTACTGCAGTTTGTTATAACTTATTTAACACACCAATTCTAGGCGATTATGTAAACATATAAGCCTCTCTTGATAATATAAGATGCAATTTTTCGGTAGCAAGTAGAACACACAACATTATTTCGGCCTTTTTGAAATAAAACACATAATTTCGTTTTCATTAATTTCACAGAACTCTAGAATTTCTGACTCTAGAATAATGCCATCATCCGAACGATATCAAAAAAAGCGATCTGCAGATTTTGTAGACTGTGCTTCCAAATGCCGAAAAATTTCATCTTTTTTCGAAAATAAATCTACGTCATCAGATCAAAATCTACAGAACCAATCAACCAACACGGTTCTTCAATTGTATCGACCCCTGTTACTTCTAGTTGTCTTCAAATTGTATCGCAGGAGCTGCAAAAATCAGATGGAGATTAGTGATGCCGAGGAATGAAACTAGATCTGAAATGGCTACTAAGAAACAATACATGTTTGACCGAATTGAAAAAAACGGGAAATGAACGAAATCGTATTTACGTTGTGTGTAACATACGCCACGAATACGAGTACATAGCCAAAAACACTCGAAATGGTATGGTACCCATAGCTGAAGGAATTCGAGTGGATTCTAAAGCAAAATTGAAACTGGTAGTTGAACATCTTAAGGCAGAGATCCACAAGAAAGTCACAGAACATCATGAACTGGAGAAAGAATGGAAGAAAGGTTCCCCAAAACATCCATCTTATTTACAGTTATTTTCATTAAAATAAATTTTTAAGGGAAAATGCGGTGTATTTGTCCCGTGTGCAGCATGTATTATCCCGCGTACGCAGAAAACACTGATAATTTGTTGAATGAAAATGCCCTGCTGTAAATAAGATACAGCAATGCTTAAACCTTTAAGCAGCACAGGAAAAATCGCCAAACCCCTATAACTGCTATATCTTTTGTGATGTTGTTTTTCTGTCGCTTTTTTTAGCGGGTGAATATTAAGGGATTCGAATATATATAATATAGGGAAAAGTGTTCAGTTGAGAAATCAACTTCACAAAAAAAAAAAAAATAATAATAATAATTGTATAATTCACAAAAATAATTTAGCTTGCCAATGTTTACATATGAGGACTATAAGGAGGTGAGATATCTTGCTGCATTTTAGACATATTTGGCATCCATAATTTTTTATGAGCATTTTTTAAGTCGCCTTTGGGCGCTTCGCCTGTTGTGGCCTTTGTTTCTTTAACAAAAAACTGCACTATACGGTGAAAATAATTTTTTTTTTATGTACGGGTAACAGAGGCGAATTTAACGGTGGGCGTACCGGCCGCCCCGACTTCTAAAGGGGCTCAGACAAACCCAAATTTCACACTTTTCTCTAATTTAAGGGGCCTAATATTTTACGCCAGGGGCCTCGACCGACCTTAATCCGCCACTGATGGGTGTACGTGTATTATATTACTTTTTTGAATAATGTTAATTTGAATAATTCCTCAATACGTCCACTTACACACACGACAAAAAAAATATATATATATATATATATAATATTGGTTGGTTTTATTCAACCACTTCATTTCAGCGGAGTATGCGGGTGTTGAAATCAGTGCCGGATTTGGGCAGGTACGAAAGGTGCAGCCGCATCAGGTCTCTAAATTTTACGGACCGCAAAACGGAGTAAAAATACTTTACAACGGAATAAAAAATAATAATTTTAGTAAATTACATTTTCACTTCTTAATAGAGCAATAGCTTAAAATTCTTTCCAGACAGGGAACCCACAGGCCTTAGCGTTTTGATCACCCCTCCCCAAGCCAAAAATGTGAGCAGGTTTTATGCCCTGGGCGCTTGATCGGAAAGAGCGCTAAATTTTCCTTTCATCGACGTATTTAGAACTATATTAAGGGGGAGAAGCATGCTTGCCCGGCCGTACTATTTAAATGTGGCTTTGGGAAGTGATCGTTTAGCCATGAAAGCTCTTTCGTTTTGGTGGCCTGCGTATAAATATTATAGACGTGGCTTCATGGCTATGATTATTTTGACCATTTTTGTCGCACCACGGTCATTTTCTGCAAACGAGGGCTAATTAGACCGGGAGCTACAATTTGTTGCCGATTGCGAACATCAGGCTTTTTTTATACTCATCGAGAGGTTGGTGCGCTAATCCTTCGATAGGGGGACTCCCTGCGGTAACGATGTTTTCTGCGGTCATGTCGCCGTTTCTGTTGTACCCCTGTGCCAGGAAAATTTTCTGACAAGGACGAATCGGGTATCGAACCGTGACCTTCGAAGTACGTGTCACTCACGTAGGTCACGATCGAACTC
Source organism: Pholcus phalangioides (assembly GCF_987345545.1). NCBI lineage: Eukaryota > Metazoa > Arthropoda > Arachnida > Araneae > Pholcidae > Pholcus > Pholcus phalangioides. The sequence goes on along the minus strand of NW_028301604.1, from coordinate 29,372,674 downwards.
GCGCCACCTCTAAAAATCCTTTGGTACTTTAGACCAGTGGTTCTCAACCTGGGGCCATATGGCCCCCTTGAGGTCCTGAGATATTCTGGGGGGGGGGGCACAGGAGAAAATCAGAAGAAAGGTGATCCACGACAAGTGGTGAAGGGAGTCATAGATCATAGAAAGCTGTGAAGAGAAAAGCTTTTTAAAAGGGAAACATGGTTGAGAAAAATATTACTACTTTCAGAATCCATCAGATTCGTCCATAGAACCAGGGGCATCTTAGCCCTTGGGTCTATAATGGAGAGAGGGGACTGCACTATATGGGATCTGGTACTGTGATTTTCATATGTAAGCTGTTATTTCCAGCTAAGTATGGAGGGCCGCCAAAGTAATGTGTTGGGAAGGTCGTCGATTTATCGTGCAGGTTCGTTGGATCGTCCCGTATTTTACACAGACCGTTTTTTACCATATAATTTGACTCCTGGGAGGGATGACAATCCACCATTTGAATCCGTACCTAGCCAGGATTCCAGCTATTGATCTGATTTATTCATAATTTCATTCATAATAAAAAAATAAAAGCACCGCAATCTTGGATGAGGGTAGAGGGGCCCTGGCCCATACAGGAGGGGGGGGGAGCACAAAAAAAATGTGATCCATAGGGGGGGGCATGAGCTGAAAAGGTTAAGAAACACCGCTTTAGACGAGTATCTTATCGACCTGGGCGACTCTTGGTGGCTGTGCTTTATGGTGAACAACCGGGGCAATTTTTCCTTGCCCCCCCCCCCCCTGTAGTGAATTTACAGGGCGAAGGAGAAAAACAATAAGAATCTTCCACGCTGGAGCCATGTCAGCTCATAAGGGGCCGTTCAAGTGTTACGTAAGCAAATTATTAGCCATTTTTGACCGCCCCCCCCCCCTGTCTGCAAAATTTCGTCATCAGCTCTGCCCCTCTGAATCTTAACGCATATTGGTGGGATCAGAGACGTACACGGAAGGGGAACATAGGGGGCTCGTGCCCCCTCCCATGATCAAAAATTTATTTTTTAATGCAAAAAAATTATTATTTTTTAATTTGAAATATCGGAAGAAAATACCTTTATATGTTATTATAATCAATTTCTGTTAATTTCAATGTTATTTGAAGGCTATGAACTCAAAATTTATCTTTAATAAATTCGTTGCGACCCACCCTGTAAGCCATATAATGATGAATCGCATAAAGGCCCTTTGTCCGCGGACCAAATATGACCCTGAGGGTTATCTGATGCGGCCTGCCCTCCTCAAACCTAATTTTATAAAAATGAACTACGCGGAACATTTACAGATCGCTTAAGTGTCCCGTGGTACGATTCCAGAACATTTAAGCGGCCCGTGGCACATTTTCAGATCATTTAAATGACCCGGGACACAGTTCCAGAACACTTAAGCGATCCGTGACATTTTTAGAGATACCTTGGGTGACATGCGACGTAGTTTTAGAGCACTTAAGTGGCCCCCAGTGCGGTTCTACATCACTCAAGTTACCCGCGGCACATTCTCAGATTATTTATGTGATCCACGGCTTATAATTACGAATCACTTGGTGATACGTGGCAGAGTTCCAGAGCACTTAAGCGGCCCGGACGCATTTCCAGATCGCTTGAATTCTCGAAAATTTTAGAGATCACTAAAGAGTCTGTGTAGGGCACTTATCAATAGGGGGGGGGGGATGTTACTTCAAGTGCCCACAAACTATCGAAAGGGTTTTCTCGTTTTTGGCGCACCGAGTAAGATGTCATTGAAAATAGTTCATATTTTCATTAAGGGTGGTTGATGACGTAAGCATATTTCAAACCCCCCCTCGCCCCCTTGTCATCAAAAGTCAGCAAATCAGAACCCCCCCCCCCTCCAACCAATGCTGACATAATACTTGAACGGTCCCTAATAGAGCAGTTAAAGTGCCCGGACCCACTCATACAAATTTTCTTGTTGGGCGATGGGTACTATTATACAAATTTATTGTCAAATAGCTTTTCATTAAAATTCTATAGTAATGCACAGTTTGATAGTCGTTTTCGTGTGCTAGTGTAAACCTGCCGCGCCGGGTCACTCGAGAACACTGAAGACATGACCTTCCCCACAAGGGCGTGCCTGACAGGGCTGTAGCCCTTGGGCCCGGGACGATTCTAATCATTTTTTTCTTTTTTTCCCCGATATAAATTAACTGTAGAAGGGCCCGTGAAAAGGCTGCCGGAGGGAGGCGCGCAAATGATCCCAGTCTAAGGGCCCTACTCCAGGGTGTGGGGCCATAATTGAAAAGATATTTGAAAACCATTATTAAATTATCATTAAGACCTTTTAGGGCATTAAACCGTTAGCTTGACATTCACTAGATAACACATTTGCGCAGCCATATGTCTCAAAAACGTTTGAACAATTTACTTCTATTGCATATACATAAGGAGAAAACAGCCTCAATTCCGTTGGAAAAAGTGATTAACGAATTTATTGGTCGGAATGCCGAAAGAGTGAAAACATTTGGTAGAAATTAATGAACTTATCTCTTTTGTATGTATCTTTGTATACTACACATTTTTTATAGAACTGATTATCTTTTATTCAAGTTCAATTAGTTACCTTAAACGGGCTTTATTATTCAAGGCAAAATTTCGAATCGCGTAGCCAGACAGTTGCATTGCACGCCAAGTCCGTTCTTCAAATCTTGAGTGTACAATACTGTTAAATTAGCAGAAAATAGGTTGAATAATAACAAAATTTGAGGATTAAAATCATGCTAATCGCAGCTTTACATTTCCATACTCAGTAATATTATCAGAGTTGTTTTTTTATATGTGACATTGCAATTTCTCTTACAGTACTATTGTGCAGTAAAACGGCTATTTAACAATACTTTAAAATATTCTACGAACCATGAAAAAAAAACGTTATTATGGAGCAGCATAGGCGTACGCATAATTTTCTCGGGGGGGGGGGGGTTCAGATTTTTTTCCTTCTGAGGGTGGGGTTTACTGTTTTTCTTGTAAAATAACACTATAATCTTGGCTCAGGAAGGGGGGTTAGAACCCCAAAACTCCTTCCTTGCGTACGCCAATGTGGAGCACAGATGTGAAGTGCTGCAAGACAGCTTGGGAACAAGGTTATACTGAAAGTGTGTTAATTCTGTCAGTGTGTCACTTCTTTAGAGCGTCATCAAAAAGTTTCTCTGACGGAGGATTGGGCAGCACCGCACTAAAGATATTTCTAGTTTGATATTGGGGGGGGGGGGGGAGTGAAGCAGAATATTTTTAAGCACTTTGGATCTCACTAACGTAACAAGTTCGTGTAATTCGCCCCAAAGCAGAATGTTTTGCGCTGTTCTGCAACAAGCCATCGGCTCAGGGCCGCAACTAGATAATTTGTTACCTGGGGCAAACCGGAATTTTGGCGCCCCTTGCCATGTCGAAGAAGTAGTTAAAGAGGGAATTCGGCTCCCCTTCTTGTCTAGCTCCCGGGGCACCAGACCCGCCTGGTTCCCCCTAGTTGCGGCTCTGCATCGGCTGACAGGAAATGTTCTGCGGTAAAAACAATCTTGGAAGAGAAAGGGGGGGGGAACCCCCCCGGTTGTGGCAGGGTGAGCACCCACGGATCAAAAATACTTCCGACGCCCTGCTCGTGTCAACAATCTCAGTGATCGGCAATAGGGGATTCAGCATCCACTACTCTCCCAAGAAAAGACGGCAAAAAATAAATAATTAAAAAAAAAGGAGGATCTAAAACCAAAACTTCTGCACCCATAGAGACCCTCTCAAGATAGTGCGCACTCTCGTGGAAGAGAAACACTTCCTGTTATTTATAAGTGAATATCTGAATTCACTGAAGCCTATGTTCCGGAGAAAAAAAAACTGATTGGATATTCGTATTGATGTAAACCTATAACAGCATGTAAAACTGAATGAAAAATTGTACCGTTATGGAAAATTCAACCGAATAGCGATGTAAAATATGTATGTATATTCAGTATATAACTGGGTGTAACAAAAAAAAGCACGACAGTGATATTGGCGGAGAAAATTTCTAGGATATCGCGCCAGAATATTGTTGCCGTTGCTGTGGGATCTCGATAATAGTAACCAATATTTTTTCTTATTTAAAAATTTTAAACGAATAAACATCGGTTCAAAACCATATTTTTTCAGTATTTTTTTCAAAACCATAGAAAAAATTGAAGTATTCTGCATAAAAGATCACCGTAAACCTCCGATGCATGAGAACTATATTTTGCGGCGAAGGAATACACTTTCTACCTTTCTTTCACTGCAAAGTTAACCTGAAACAAACTATAGAAGAAAACTCGTCCCCCACCGAGACATGTTCAACAAGATCCTCGGAACCAGTAAGAACTAAATAAAAAATAACAGCACCCCTAGTGGCTTCTATAATACATGCTGATACAAAAAATTTTCGAGCACCAACTTAAGAAAGTCTCTTTCATACTGATCTCTAGCTGAAAGGTTCTCCCTTCTGTTTTTAATATTATATCTTATTATAATATAAGATTAAAAAGTTATAGAAATATAAGTATAGACTGATTTCGATAACCAGAAATAATTAGCGCATACTTCAATAAAATATGTGTGTACTCATTGGTGTTCTTTAATTAAGAAAACTTTAAGAGTAAATTTTTTTTTTTCAATTTCAATTTTATTGTCTCATTATTATTGTTACAAAACATAAATCAAACATAAGAAAAATCCATCAAGGGATCCTATAGGATCCATACTGGTGGACACACCAATTTCATAAGGGTACGGTCATTTTCAATAGTTGAATCAAGTATATATAATTTATGTGTATAATACATCCATTAAAATAAAAACTAACGAGAAAAAAAATTATAAACACAGAAACAAAAAGAGGGGGAGACGGAAAATAAAACAGAGTAATAAATATAAACGTAATAGGTTGTTATATAAATCATGATTTTTGCACAAATATTTATATTTATTGGTGAATCTGATGTATGCAATGAAATTAGTGTATAATCATGATTAGCACAAAAAAAGGAAAAACAATATAAAATAATAATAATAACAATAAAATTTTATCATGGGGAACGACCGGAGGAATATAAACGTATCAATTAACGTAGTTATATTTTATCTATAGCTCGAAAATTGCGTGTATATAACGTCTATATATATGCACACACACATATCTATACACAGAGATTTCCAAAATGGTTTTCGATGTTGTTTATGGTAAATAGGCAATTCTTGAGCCGTTTTTTTTCACAAAGGAAGAGAGATAGAACTGAGGACGTCGTTTGGGAGATTGTTATAAAATTTTGGGATGGGATAAGTTAAATGGTTTTTCTTTACTGTTTTGTGTATCAGAGGAATTTGCAGGGTATTGTTGAGCCTGGCTGATGATCTCAATGTATTTAATGATAGGCAAATCTGATTTTTTTTTTTTTTTTAGAAGAATTATAGGTTTATAAAAGAACAAATATCTCAGTGGAAGTATATTTAAATGATGAAAAAGTTCATGTATATAGGGGTAGTGTAATCGCAAGTAATAGATCTAATTATTTTCTTTTGTATTTGCACAATAGGGCGAATCGTACTAATGTAATCACTGCCCCAGATAGCGAGGCCATACAATAAATGTGAGTTAAAAAATGAGTAGTAAAATAAAAGTAGGAAAGAAAGATTTACTTTGTCTTTATGGTAATGTGATAAAATTTGTAGACTGAATATACTTCACGTGATTTTCCATTTAAAATTTTTGTCAATGTAGACGCCGAGATATTTGATGGTGGATGTTCTCATTTGATCATTTTTGTCGCATCACGGTCATTTTCTGCACATGAGGGCTAATTATACCGGGACCTACAATTTATTGCCGATTCCGAACGCTTGTTTTTTATACTCATCGAGAGGTTGGTGCGCTAACCCCTCGATGGGGGAACTCCCTGCGGTAGCAATTTTTTCTGTGGTCTTGTCGTCATTTTTTGTTGTACCCCTGTGTCAGGAAAGTTTTCTGATAAGGACGAACCGGGTATCGAACTTGCGACAACTCTAAACATTCTTTGGTACTTTAGGCGAGTATCTTATCGACCTGGGCTACCGCGCCCCGATGGTGCATGTTTGCACTAATGGTGAGCAGGTACAGTGAGTTGACAAGGCAGAGAGATGGAAAACGCGGTGGAAGTTAGAATCGGAATTATCCTGCAGAGAGAAATTCATATACAGTGGAGCTTTGCTTAACGAGTGGTTTGGTTAACGAGCAATTCGCAAAACGAACAAAAATTTTGAACAAATTTTGATTCGATTAGCGAGTGATGCTTCGCATTACGAGCAAAAATTTTGAACTTTGTCTATTTATTTTCCCATTGTCGCAACTGAGCTGATGGTTTTTCGCTTTAGTCCACACACGTGCTGTGAAATTGTGGGTAATATTCTACCCTACAGTCCCTGGTCAGCGTGCCTAACTCGAAAAAATGAACTCCCGTACGAATGTCGCTGTTTACGATATGAAACTAGATGTACCATCGTAACCACGCGTATGTACACTTAAAGCATTTTTTTAATTGTACGTCGAGAAAACTGTGGGCTAATTGCAAATTAGAGGTCCCAAAGTTGTTCCCTGAGGAGTAACTCAGCAAGGAACCATATCAGTGAACAATGAAAAAAGCAATCTAGAGCTTGTGCAAGCCTCTGAGTGACCAAAACAGTGTGCAAGCATGTGAAAGACCAGAAAATTGTGCAAGAATGTGACTGACTGAATGAGTGACTTGAGTGTGTAAGCATGGGAGTGACGAAAAGAGTGGCTTAGAATCACAGGTGTACTTGCAGGAGTGGAGGGGGAGGCCAAGCGGGTTATTGCACATGGTCGCAAACTCGAGGAAAAAGTACTCAAGAAAATTAGACTAGAATTGGGGAAAGGTGGCAAAATTCGTGTAGCCCGGAAGCGGCAAAACCATAAATGCGCCTGTGGGCCCCTGTTAATATCAGTATTAGTGAATCCGTAAGAGAATGCAGCTTCATTCCCTGGGAAAATTCCAGATGTGATACAAGAGTTGTAGAATTTATTTTCTCCACACACAACACAACACCCACCTATTTTAAAACTTTAAAATTTTCACTTACCGAAAATAGCTTTTTTTCGAAGCTCACCTCAAGCTCATTTTTCGGTTCACCTCAAGTTTGCACGTTTAAGGACTTACGCCAAAAAAGGGGGAAAAGAATGGCTAGAAATGGATGATTCATCTTATTCAATGCCTTGTGCTTCATTGTGCGTTACCAAGAAAACTGAAGGGTGTACGTCTCCAAATCTAGCATCACAAAAAATTACACATGTGCCCTTAGACGCTATGTATGGGTGAGTTATACCGGAAAGGCAGCGTGACGGCTGAATCGCATCCCTACAGAACCTATCTTTGGCGAGAATATAACTGACCCTCCTCCAGCTATATGGCTTCTTTTATTCTCTTAAGACATTTACGCCATAAGAAAGCTCAAGGTCACGCTTCCTACTGTGCACAAATTTCATCGAAAGGAAATTTGAAAAGAAAAAAGAATAAAAAATTAAGAATTAATAAAGAAAAAAAAAGAGGTAACAGGAATTATGTTTGCTTGAAGGCTCTTGGGAGGGGCGATCGCCCCTGCCTAGATCCGCCACTGATCCTAGTCCACAAGCGTGGCTGTTTTGGATATTTTATCCTTTTTTGATGTTATAAATAATAAAATACCTTGCGAAGTTAGTTTCTTCTCTCTTCTTGTATTTCAAAAAGGGTGCGCTAGCCCAGGTCGATAAGATACTCGCCTAAAGTACCAAAGGATGTTTAGAGGTGTCGCGAGTTCGATACTCGGTTCGTCCTTGTCAGAAACTTTCCTAACAAAGGGATACAACAGAAACGGCGACACAACTACACAAAACAGATTGCTACAGCAAGTCCCACATCGAGGGATTAGTGCACCAACCTCTCGATGAGTATAAGAAAGGCTGCCGTTCGGAATCGGCAATAAATTATAAATATGTCATGGGCTAATTAGTCCTTGTGTGCAGAAAATGACCGCGGTACGACAAAAATAATCAAAGTATTTCAAAAACATTAAATTTAAATGAGTGTTATCTCCCTGTGTAAGCATTTCTGCACAATTTAGAATATTTTATGATTCAATAATTTCGTTTCCTATATATGGTGTATATTATAAACACCATATCTGTAACATTTTACATTTGTTTTTGTAATTGTCTGAGTGCTACTGTGTTCTCAGCTGTAGATTACACTGCAAGGAAAAGACCAGATGAAACCCTCCACAGACAAAGTGAAACCCTCGTCGTACTGGGGAAAGAAATCCAATTTCACCACCTGATGTGATAATCCTTGCTTATCTGTGCTGGCTAATCGTCATGTTTAACAACAAAGTTATCAATTAAAAGAAAGTCACCAGAAGAAAGGAATAGTGAAATCGATGGCAATCAAGAAAACCAGTTCGAAGAGTGTCACTGTCTTTTGCACGATAATTGCATGATATTCATCTTGTAAATAAGTCTTATTTAGAGTGGCTCCTAGGAAAAAACCCAAAGTGTATTATTATATTGCTTCATGGCAAAATAAGTGAAAATTTATCCTTTCTGCATGAACAGTTAGAACTGAGTTTTATGAAAGCTTCTCGCTATATATAATATTCCCCACAACACAAATGTTGCTATGGACTTAATATTTTATTTCAACAACGCAGCTGCATATTGCCTTGTGAGTAATTCAAATAAACTAATACTGCCTCATGCATATTACTTCAAGTATTGCTGAAAAATGTAGGTGGTACCAGCAAGGGCGTAGCGAGGGGGGGCGACTTGGGGGTCTGGTCCCCCCCCCCCCCGAAATGTGAGAAAATGACCGAAAAAAGGGAAAAAGATGGCCAAATCCATTGTTCTGTCACTTTGGTCCCCCCCCCAAAATGAAAGTGGTCCCCCCCCCCGAACGAAATTTCTGGCTACGCCCTTGGGTCCCAGAGTATTGTACAGAACTCGCATGTGAAAATGTAGTGAACTTCTCACAAATCTAGTAGATGTTAGTTGGTTTGATGATACTCAAAATTATGTCACGTTAGGAACATTCTATAAGAAAGCTACTAAGAATGGATTGAATTGGCCAATTTGACAAGACTTTAGTCACAGATATAATAGTTTTGATCCAGGCTCACGCGCATGCGCAATATGAGAGGGGTTACATTCCTTCGAGTTTAAAGGGTGCCTCCGGCTGTTACGAGTAGCAACTTATCGCCAAACACCACGTTTCATTAATGATTTCGCTTATTTTGTCATACTGCTCACCAGCACCTCCTAGAGATAGAAGGCCTCCACACTCTGCTTGTGACGTCAGTAAGTAGTCCATTTTCCCTCAGAATATTCAAGGAAAAAAATTCCGTGCTCGTGCCAGTATCATCGTTGTGCGGAAAAGAAATGATCGGGCTCAGAATTTGCGATTTCTATGCCCCACATCCAATCACTATGCGGTATTTGTGAGCCAATCGGGAAGATCCTACGCCGAAATAGGAAGAAACGAAATAGGATGCTGTGTTTCAAAATGTGGCACACTTGCTAGGTAGTCTGAATGACGTTTATGGCAAACAGTGCAGAGGCCTCTATCTCTAGGAGGTGCTGTGCTCATGCGATAATATTACTGATATGTAATTTAATAGTTAATGTAATATAACATAATGATCATAATAACAATAATGATATATAATATAATACCGCAATGCAAAAAAAAAATTCCGACTTTTTATTAATAAGTGCACCAGTAGGCTGAACTCCGTTCGGAGCGGGCCTGTGACCCGTAAACGGCTTCGCCACCCACCCGAACTTTGTTCCAGTTCGGCCCCCTCACTCCGCTCGGACGTCGCTTCGCTCCTCGGGCCTATAAAGGAGGCCCCTGCCCGCGGACCTAAAAATATCGACTCACCACAACTAAAAACATGGCAAAACCGATAAGTTCAAACAGAATGTTCCAAAACCCAGCCACGGGTAATACTATACCACGGCCGGAAATGTTCCGAAGTTCCAATTTTTACTAGAAAGATCAAAACCAGAACAATTAAAATTTATTTAAGAAATCAAGAAATAAAGATAGAAGGGAGGGAAAAGAGCGACAACTGATTTGAACCCTCAATGTTAGAAATTCTTACGTTAACCACACTACACCAATTGTGGCTATCGGTTTCATGTAGAATTAAGTAAATCTATTGTTAAACGTTGACAGGAAATATGTTAGCGCCAACCAACAGTCGCCAGAAAAACGCAAGTAATTAAAGTAATGAACCAAGTAGCGCGCATGCGCGAAACATAGGAGCAAGTAGTTACGTTGCCAGTGCGCATGCGCGGCATTGCTGATCAAAAATACTGTATTTGCGACTATGTGCTACTGTGCTACAGCCAATTTGTATCTTGTCTGCTTTGTGCATGTTTTAGTATCATTTTTGTTTAACGAACTAGTACGTACAATTAGTTTTAGCTTTGTTTGCTTTTGCTATAACACGTATTGATTTATCAAAAATATCGGATACAAAAAGCATATTTTTCTTGAGTAGATTAGATGTGTTAATAGAAAACATATAAGAAAAATTACTTAGTATGCATTCTTTGATCATGTGGGATCATTATATTATAATGATGGAAAAATGTTATAATAAATGATTATATAAAATTGAAACAAACGCAGCGAAAAATTAAAAAAAATTAAAAATTTCATTTGATTAAAAAAATTAAAAAACAGAGAAAAGAATTTCATTGCACACAGACACACATAAAACATGATCACGCGCGCGCGGCAGCATGTTTTTTTAACCTTTCTAAACATGCAGGAAAATGTGCCGAATGCAGTATTTGTATTTCGCATTAAGTTGACGATAATGAAATTACAGGAATTAGTAAGTGCTCAGTTTTCTTTATCGTTATCAAATTCCTGAGCAAAACTAGTTTGCTACTGTGAAAAATCATTTTTATTATGATTCGCTTATTTATTCAGTTTTCAACACAAATTGATATCGGTTTTTGAATTTATTATGTGATATCTCTTTTCTCTGCATGCTGGGAACGGACCAGACTTCATCATTCAAAAAAGCTGGTATCTCCCAATTTTTCGAGCATTCCGGCTAAGACTAATCTGGAGGAGGGGGGGATACGGTAATTTTTCCCTTGCTCGGATTAAAGTAAGGGGGGCCATTGAAGTATAACGTCAGCAGATTTTTAGACATTTTTGACCCCCCCCCCCGTCAGCAAAAGTCAGCAAAACACTGACACCCCCCCCCCCCGTCAGCAAAATTTCGTCAGCTGCTTAGAATATTTCATATCTTCAAAAAGGGTGATTGATGACGTAAGCAACCTTCAAACCCCCCCCGTCCCCCTTGTCATCAAAAGTCAGCAAATCCGAAACCCCCTCCCCCCCTCGATGCTGACGTAATACTTGAATGACCCCTAAACAGTATTTTATATTCTGACGCATTAAGCGCGTTATTTCACAAAATCCATTGCGGTAGTTATAACGAATCCACATGAAGATAGTCAAAGAACGGATCGCGTGATATTACGGTAATGGAAATTACCATAAACCAAAAAGCGTCGTAATTGACTGATTAGCGCTTTTCACTAAAAAAATCGTATAATCGCGGAAATCGCTGCCTTTCTGGAATACGCTACCCGTATTTCTTGTGACAGCTGTGATCATGAAGGCTATGATAATAATATTTTTCATCTTCTCTCCAGCATTTAAGAGATATCTCGCCTCCGTGAAAGCCTGTTATTTCGGCAATGACAAGTCCAGAGTTTTGTAAAATGAGATTCTCAGTTGACCAAGTTTTCCAATCATAATTTAATCATTTTTGTTGCACCATGAACATTTTCTACATACGAGGGCTAATAAGACCGGGACCTACAATTTATTGCCGATTCCGAATGGCAGCCTTTGTTTTATACTTACCGAGAGGTTGATGCGCTAACCCCTCGATGTGGGATTCCCTGTGGTGTCTTTTTTCTGTGGTCATGTCACCGTTTATGTTGTACCCCTGTGTCGGGATAGTTGCTGACAAGGACGAAGCGGGTATCGAACTTGCGACAACTCTAAACATTCTTTGGTACTCTAGGCGAGTATCTTATCGACCTGGCCTACCTGCCCATGTTTTCCAATCCTCTCCAACCTGACAGGTCAACTGTTAATGGGTGAAGCCAGGTTTCGTTCGCATTTTGATAATAACAGAAAAGAAAGACGGTGTGTGAAAAAAATGTACCTTTTTCCTTATTTTTGAGATAACAAAGGAATATGCGTACAGTACAAACAATAATAGAAAAAGATAGAATATTTTCTTCTCCCCGGTTTACTGTTCTCGGAGTAGGCCTTGAAAAAAAGTGGCATTCTACAGAGGGTTTGGCTATTTCAACTGTGCCAGTTATACTGAGGATCTGTGAAAAAACAGATATGTGAATCGTGGGAAGGGGTAACGAAAGAAATATACATAATTCATGATAATTTGCGATTAAATTATATTTCCTTGTTGGAATCTAAAGCGAACTATTTAAATACGTACTTGTATTCCATAAGAACACCGTAGTTCACCCAAATATTCGAACGTTATCTTGAAACTTAATCAGTTTCGATGCTGTTCGGTTGGGTCGTTCTCATTGTAACCCTCTTTCCTATGAGTGACGTAAGAGAAGAAAACATACCGGAAATTTTCCAAACGGTAAATCCGCCTGATGTCAGTTATAACCGATGACAACCGGAACTAAACATCCTCTATTCGCTGGTTCTAACGATAAGAGCTGAATCCAATGTGAGAGCTCTAGCAGAATTTAACGAAACTCTAATAGTGGTAATTGTTCCTTTATAGAACTTTGCTTTTCCTCTTGCCCCTTTGTTTGAAATTATAAACTTTTATGTATTTGGAAAATACACTTTCTATAATTATAGACTTAAATATAGAGTTTGGAAGTGGTAAAAGTTGGAAAATCAGATCTCCGTTCTTCTATATTCAACAATGGAACCACATTATTACTTAATATATTTTAATGAATTTTGGACTCTCCCGACTTTTTAAAATTACTTACCTCAAACAGGGAAAAACAAAGACTCTTTTGTTGCTTACCATTTTAAGTTTAGTCATGTGTAGTCTTTGTTTACACCAAAAACGATCAACCCCTTTACGATCACGGACGAAATATTTCGTTCAAACGCCAGTGGAGTAAATTCAATGCAGTTTTCTGTTGTCTTTCCTCTCTCCTCAGCATCGCGAAGCTTTACGCCGAGCACATAGTGGAACGAAAAGCACGCAATAAGAAAATTGTGACTAGGAAGATAAAAATTGCATAAAGGTGGTGAAAGAGATGACCGCACATAGTCAAGGAGGAGGAAGATAAAGAAAATGACCGGAGGGACTCTGAAATGTAAGGTTGTGATGATGGTGATTCCCTCCGAAGAAGAGAAAAAGAAAAAAAAAAGGAAACGGACCAATCAGCAGGTAGCGAAAATCAGCAGATCGAGGTGAAAACAAATACACGTTTGTTCAAGTCGCGCACCTCGTTGAGTAGCCTCTTTCTCTCCTTCACCTCGCTTCTCGAATATGTGCGGTGTAGAACAAAACAATGTAATTGTTTTCGTCGCTAGTCTCCATAAGGCCCTCCTCACACGGGGAAACTAAAGTTCGGCAACTGATAAGAAAAACCGTTTCCTGAAGACCAGTACGTATATCGCTCTAGAGACCCTCACACGAGGAAATTAGCGTCTTGGCGACGAAATATCGAACGCGACTCATTCACTTAGCACCCGCCGCCAACTTTTGTTGAAGAAACTGGAAACTGTCTTTAGCATTCCTTCATATTTTCGTCATGCGAGTTTGGTCTCATATTGAAAAACAATCCAGAGTATATATATATATATAATAAATTATCAGTTGAAAGGATATAATGAAATTTCTTCAAAATTTCAGTTCACAGGTAAATACACGATTTCTTTATTTAAATTGATATTATTTTGAAATTATAGGGTAGTAGGTAGGGTACTTGAGCTTGCACCCCTGGCTCTGACGCCACTGAATGAAACGGTAAACCAAGACTGTCATTTCAACTTTTTTCGAGGGGGGGGGGCAAAAAATATATACTCACTGTCATTATCGTCTTCGCCGTGGTTGGGAACGAACTTGTTTTTATCACGCTCCGCTCACCGACAAATAGGAGCAGTTTTATCCGAAACCTTTGCTGAGGAATTACCGAAGGATTATCCGTCACGTCAGTGCGCCATTTTGTGCTTTTCTTCGTTCTCGTGAGTTTTACTTAGCGTGTTGTTTATTTTTGGGTCATATTCTGCGGTGTTTTTCTTTTTTTGTAGCGCACGTTGGATTGCGAGATAAGTGTTTTTTTTTTATTATATTGCTCTCAATTTTTTTTAATTTTCGTTGTGTATTTTCGATCGACTTAAATTTATTTTTCTCGTTCGCATTTCATTTTCATTGTTTTTTCGCCAGGTTTGTGTTTTCTCGCTTCTTTGATATAAATTCGTAAGGTTTTGGACGTTAGTGTTAGCAAACAGTGTATACTTTTTCCCGGGTACTCTCAATAACTTTGTTTTTCCTTCCACTTGGACCTATTGTTGTAGTGTTAGTGATTTGAGATAGTTAGCTAATTCTAAGAAGTATAAATTGTACTTTGTAGCTTAATACTTTTTTTAGGGGGTGTTGTATTCTTTATCGTGATTTAGTATTGAGCATTCTATTTTACGTAATTTTTTCGTATAATCTCTTACGTATATTTTGCATAGTAATGTATTTTACATTATTTTAATTTCCAGTTAACGTTTCTCATTTTCCTATTTTTAATTATTATTTTTATCTAGCTTTAGCAATAGTGTTAGTATGCCTCGACCTCGACTAGTGTTGTGTAGAGCTTGCGACGGGAGGTTTCCCTGGACTAGGGGTATAGTAGCTGACAGTTTCAATTATAAAGGGTGCTTGGATAGGACAAGGCTGGAACTCGAGGTCGAAGCTTTACAGGAAAAAGTTAGGGTGCTAGAGGTCCCGGTTATAACGGAGCCTCTGGTCGTCCAGCCACCTGTTGATGAAGAAGCAATCTCCACGAACAACGACAGTTTAGAGGGCGAATGGGTGGTCGTGGATGAGGTAGAGGGGGATAGTGATAGGGGTTTAATCATCGGCGATTCTATGGTTAGGGAACTTGGGAACCGAGTGTGTAGTGATTCTGTGGGTGGGAACGAATCAGGTAGGAGCGAATATTAGTTAGTCTCTTGTCAGAGTACCGCAATTTACTATTAACCGCTAGGGAGGGGGGTTCAGATGTGGCAGTGATTCCAGTGCTGCCAAGGGGTAGTAGGGGGTATAGGAGTAGGATCCACCAATTCAATATAGGCCTGAAGGACATTTGTTCCTCACTTGGGGTCCCGTTCCTGGAGCTTCCCTCATTTACCGACAGGTGGCTTCGTTCGGATGGGATCCATCTAAATAAGAGGGGATCTGGGAGGTTTACGATAGTCTTAGGTCAGGTTTTTTACTCCCAGACCACGTAGTCGGGAATGTGGGTTAGTTAATGATAATCACAACAGTACTGACGGGGAATTTCCCACCTCTGACTTGGATGGTTTCTCGATTGACACTAAATCACCGGGCCAATTAAAATGTGTGCCAAGAGCTTGGGTAATAAGAAAGATTTTTTAGAAACCATGATAGTTGTGGAGGGCCTGGATCTTATAGCCATTACAGAACCTTGGGCAAACGATAGGGATGAATCTTTCTTACACATCTCAGGATACGATACTTTTTTGAGAAATAGATCTGGTAGGAAAGGGGGTGGAGTGTTGATATACGTGAAATCATGTTTCAAGGCTAGAGAGTGTAACGTGAAGAGACGTGATATTGAGACTATATGGGTTGAGCTTGAAAACAAAAGACATCATAAACTTAATGTTGGGGTTTGTTAAAATCTACCGAATAGGGATTCAAACTACATCGCCAAATTTCATGATGAAATTTCCTACATGTGTAAGCGTAAGAGGGTTCTCATACTTGGGGATTTCAATTACCCAGGTATTGATTGAGAGAACCTTTCATCTAGGGATCAGTATGAAGAGACTTTCTTAAGTTGGTGCTCGAAAATTTTTTGTATCAGCAAGTATCAGAAGCCACTAGGGGTACTGCTATTTTGGATTTAGTTCTTACTAGTTCTGAGGATCTTGTTGAACATGTTTCGGTGGGGGAAGAGTCTTCTTCCAGTGATCATTGTATAGTCAGATTTCACTGTAACTTTTCTTCGGGTAAGGTTGATAACAAAAGACTGGTTCCTTGTTTTCGAAGAACTAACTTTGATGTTTTGAGAGGAAGGTTAGCGGAAGTTTTAAAGGACCGGTTGGAATCAGTAGGGTGGCAAGTCAATGGGAAGAATTTAGTTCGAAGTTGTCCTCTGTTTTGCACGACGTCATACCCTTTGTTCGAAAAAAAGCGTGTTTGTACATCGCACCCTCTATGGTTCACGGATATCGTGAAAAGAAAAGAGCATTCAGAGAGTATAAAAGTGGGCGAGGTGACCTATCATTGTTTACTGATAAAAGAAGAGTGTTGAAGAAAGCTATAAGGGATAGTAAAAAGGAAGTTGAACCTAGGTTGGCAGATAACATTGGCTCTGACCCAAAATCATGTTTTCGATACGTCAATAATGGATGTAAGGAGACAGTTGGCCCCCTCTCGATAGGAGGCTCTAGGTTAGAGAGCAATGTAGGCATGTGTAGTGCTTTCAATGACTTTTTCGCGTCGGTTTTAATGGAGATAATGATATTCGATATACGGGTGTTACATGGAGTAATAAAACCCTCAACGATATTCAAGTAGAAGACGTGGAGGTCCTAAATCTTCTAAGAAATGTATGTGCAAGCAAAGCACCAGGACCAGATGATATCTATCCCAGGGTCCTCAGGGAATGTGCTAATGAATTGTTGGGGCCAGTCGCACAGATATACAGTAGTGGTGTTGCTGAGGTTATCGTCCCAAGGGATTGGAAACTTGCTAATGTTGTTCCGATATTTAAGAAGGGTAGTAGAGAAGCTGTGTCCAATTATCGTCCAGTGAGTTTGACGAGTTTACTCTCGAAAATTTTAGAAATTATCATCAAAAGGCTGTTTGTGAAGTGGATAGACGAGAATAATATATTGTTGGATAATCAGCATGGGTTCAGGAAGGGGAGTCATGTGTAACTAACCTCCTTTGCTTCTATGATCACGTGACGAAGGCTTTGGGTAAGGGCAAAAATGTGGATGTTGTTTACCTTGATTTCCAGAAGGCATTCGATCGTGTAAAACATGGTAAACTCTTGAAGCGTTTACACGAGATTGGAATTGGGGGCAACTTGCTGAATTGGATAGAATCGTGGTTAAGAGATAGGTCGCAACGAGTTATGGTGAACGGGGAATTCTCTGGTTGGACAGACGTCACAAGTGGAGTTCCTCAAGGAAGTGTCCTTGGTCCCATACTTTTTTCACTTTTTATCGATAAACTCGATCAGGGTATCGATGGGATTACTAGCAAATTTGCAGATGATGTGAAGTTAATGGGGGTAATCGGGAATGAAAGCGATAGGGAGTCGCTCCAGACCAGTCTAAACAGGATTGTAGCATGGACAAATGAATGGAGCATGACGTTTAGCGTTAATAAGTGCATGGTCGCTCATTTTGGATCGAACAACCCACGGTTCTCTTACGAGTTGAATGGTGTCACTATCCCGGATGCAACTAGGGTCACCGATTTGGGAATTCTCATTGACGAGCGACTTAGGTTTTCTGAACTTTGTTCAGCGGCGGTCAAAAAAGCGAATAGAATGCTTGGTCTCATTTTCAAAAAGGTCTCTTCGAGTTCTCCTGAAGTCATTCTTCCGCTTTTTCGAGGCTTAGTTCGTCCTGGACTGGAGTATGCTGTAAGGTTTTGGAGACCATACCTACAGAGGGACATAGACTTGGTTGAAGGGGTGCAGAGAAGAGCTACTCGTGTCCTTATTGGCACACGGGGCTTGAGTTATGAAGAGATACTTCATTTTTTGAATATGTTTACATTGGATGAACGCAGGTGCCGAGGAGATATGATCGAAGTGTTCAAAATTTTCAATGGGATGGATAGGATAGACCATAAACTTTTAGTACACCGCCAATCGACTGCTTTTACAAGGAGACACCAGTATCGATTGGTGAGGGACAATGCAAGGCTATGGTGTCGCAGGGAATGTTTCTCTAATAGGGTTGTTAATAAATGGAATAGCTTATACCCGGAGGTAGTAAATTCTAACACAATTGACACGTTTAAAAAGAAATACGATAAACATGTTGGGGTAAATCGAGAAGCTATCCATACTTAGAATAAGACAACCATAAGTATTCTTTATGGGCATTGTATATAATATTTTATCATGTGTATACATTATTTGCAATTTTTTGTTAATTACATTTTTAATTGGGTTGCTATATTTTTGAAATATATGACATCCATATTTTTATGGGCAACTTTTTCTCAGCCACCTCGTTGGGCATTTTGCTTGTTGTGGCGTTGTATTTGTAGTTGTACATATATATACTATTTCTAGTGTATTTTTGAAAGCCGGGGGGCAATATCCCCCTGATCCCCCTAGATGACGGGTCTGTGGTAAACACATGGGTCCATCCGGGCACTCCCCTGCGCGGGGGGGGGGGATTTCAAAAGAAGATGGAGCGTCACGAAAATTAGATCTGGTAAAAAATTTCAGGAATAACCAAATGAATTTGCCAAGTAGGGTCTCAGAAAAAAAATACATGGCTGGGGGCCCCCATGATGCTCTTAAGACGGCTCTGGATAAGAACCTGCAGAAAATACTGTCTACTTTTACATGTACCTAAACAAGCACGTGTTCCACAGGGATGGTCCCTGATTTTCCCCCTTGCTTGGAATGTCTGTAATCTAGGTCACGTACACGCACATGTGTGTGTGGGAGTATTCGGGGAAAATCACATAAACAACAATTCATGTGTTGTCTGTCTAGTTTTGCCTATAGTTTATTTTTTGCCTCTCCGAACCAGCTTTCGTCGTTTCATCTCATGAAGTTACTTAAAATTCTGCGTGACAATATTTTAACTAATAAACAATAAAAGTATATTACATCCAACATATATAGGTACTGAAAGGCACATTTATAGAGGAAAAACAGACATTTTATATTGCGAATTTTTTTTCCAAATGAAACATAAAATTATACTAAAAAATTATCTAATTTTTACCATTTTATTGTCATTTCAAAATTATATCAATTTAAATAATGAAATTTTGTATTTACCTGTGAGCTGAAATTCTGTAGTAATTTCACATATAATAGAAATTATTTTTCTTATTTATTTGTTTCGATTTTTCCTAACCCAGTTAACAAGATAGTACCGGAAGATAAGAAGGAAAACTATAGACTGTGCTGTTTTAACTCAGTTTCCCGAATGTCGTTGTGGCCCTGTACATCAATATGTATGTTGCAAGATTTAAGGTACACACAGGGCCGCAGCTGGATGCTTTTTTAACTGGAGCTAGCAAGGTTTTGGCGTCCCCGGGTAAGGAAAGGTTAGAAGGAGTGGTTAAAGGGGTAATTCGGTGCCCCTCTAGTTCAGCACCCTGTACAATGGACCCGACAGGTTTGAACGCCCGGTCCCCAGCGTTCCCCAGCACCCGTCAAAGGAGCTGCCCACGGACCAAATTGCTCTTTTCCAGGCGCCATTCAACGAACAACAGTGGCAGATTTTCACAGATGGCTCCAAGAACTCCGACGGCATGGCTTCTGCATTCGTGGCATTCCGCAACCATGTCCGAGTACAAGACTGGAGCTCCCGACTCAACAATTTCAACTCGATCTTCCAAGCCGAGATCTTTGCCATTCTCCAAGCGGTCCGCTTAGCTTCATCATGCTCTGAACCTTCCATGATCTTCACTGACAGCCTCTCTTCCCTCCACGCCATATCAAACCCGTTCAACCGAACCCAACTGGTGAACGACACTCGTAATACCCTCCTCCTGCACCCACGCATACGCCTTTCATGGATTAAAGCCCACCAAGGATTTAAAGGCAACGAGGAGGCCGACACCCTAGCTAAAAGCGCCACGACAGCCACTTCTGCCATCACTCTCCCGCTGCCAGCTTCGCACGCGAAGTCACATTTTGCTACACTGGTCCTCCGCAGGTGACAACTCATATGGAATGCGGAGGAGACTTCCACCAACGTTAACCTCATTGTCCCAACGGTCTCACGTGGGCGGGAGGTGTGGTCAAGGACGAAAATCATCTTTTACACGGAACATGGTCCCTTCCCGACGTACTTGAAGAGGTTTAAGGCCTCGAATAACCACTTCTGCGCCTGCGGGGGAATCGGCGATCTCCATCACTACGTTTCCATATGTACCCTTACGGAATCGTACCACCAGTGCCGTCTTAACGCATGGGCCCACCCGGGCACGGCCCGGGGGCCTCAAGAGAAGAGGGGCCTCAGAAATACGAGAAATAGGTGAATTTTTCGAGAATTGGTCAGGTAGGGCCTCAGAAAAATCACTTGGCCCGGGGGCCCATGATGCTCTTAAGACGGCCCTGCGTACCACTCCTTCTTCTTGGGAGACTGGAGCGTGCACCAATATGCATGGAAACGACGTATGATGCGCAGCCCCTTCAACTACAACAAAATTGCTGCACTAATTAACTTCTTGGAAGCTTTTTCGCACCTTCTACGTCAAGATACCATGTCTGACCCCCCGTCTAGCGACTCTGACAGCGGAAATACGGATGATCTTGACCCGCCAGTTACCAGATCACGCTCCACCGGTCAACATTTTATGCTGGTGTAATCCGAAACCCCTCAACGAGATGCGATACGACCAACTCAACCACTCACCACACCCAGGGCTTGTGTAAGCTCCCTGATGTCGACGCCGTAAATATACGATCACGTCCTGTACATTTTGTATATTTGTATACTGTTCTTTCTTGCACATTTTTTTTTTCTTTTTTTTCATCATTTTGGAAATCTCCACAGCACGGGTACTCTGCTTCGCTCAATCTTTTTTTTTTCTGTAACCGTCGTAGAGGGACGGCGGGGTGTCCCCCCTTGGTAAAACTTGGCTCTCCAGCTTCCTGGATGGGAGCGCTCTCTAGCAACGGCTAGATGGGAGCCATCACTCTCTGGCAGACGGCCAGCAGAGATGCTCCCCGGCGCAGACGGTCCGGGTGGGAGCCTAGGTCTGGACACCAAGCTCCCTCGAAAGCGGACGCGCTGCTCTGTCACCTTTCCTTTTCTCACATATATCTATCCAAGAATCTTGGACTCGTGATGGGACAGTATTGTCTTCCACGGTTGTGTCCATTCTGTATGGCTCTTGCAGTCAGATTTTCTCTTACTCAATAAACGGTCTCCGGCGCGTCTCCAATACGTTAGAGGTTCTCACGAATATTAACGTGGAGGCGCGTCTGGTCTTTCTGTACAATGGACCCGCTGTCCCTAGTTGCGGCTTTGTGTGTGTATGTAAATCAAACACTGCTTGAAAAGAACGGTAGTTGTGAAAATTGTCTTAGTAAAACTCTTCGATATTACTCGCATGCAACGTTTTGTCTAGATGTTTTTTTCATTGCAAAAACAACAGATAGACAGCCACATTCATATACGATACAAAAATAAATACCGAAAAATACTGAAAGCAAAACACACACACACACAATGCAGCTCTTATGGACATATTGCCTCCCCGGTTCATACTTACTTCTGATAATTTTTTATGAATTTATTAGAAATGGTTGGGCCCCCGGTAATTTGTACTTTTTGGATGAGATACTAATTGGTTTTTTTTTTGCTAAAATGTTATAATCGGGATCCAATGCATTTCATTCAAGTGTTCTAAAATATACATCTTGGTTTTAGCGTAATCACGTCAGTTTATGAATGTCATTATAACCAAGTTTTAATGTATACTCATATAGGAAAGCAAAAAAAAATTTATTAGTCAGAAAAATTTAATTTTTTCTTCATTGGTTTTTTTTATTGTTATCAGTGCAAGAGCGCCAAACAAAGAATTAGTTTCTGTCAAATAGAACTTCACCATACAGTTCCTCGAATTTGTCTTTTCCCCTCATGTTTTTATGGCAGCCTGAGAAGAAGAGCAATTCCTTTGTCCAGTGCATCCGAAATCCCATTACCTTCCTTCTAAAACCACTTAATAGACAATGGAAGACAGCAACCGTGAGTCCAGCCGAACCGTCATCAGGGTGTTCAAGCCTTTTCAATACATGATGGCAGCTTTCCGGTTACCCCAACCGTCCAAAAAAATGTGGATTTTCTCGGTTGAAAAAAACCGCCCTGAGCGGTTGCTGCTTACGTAATACTTGAATGGCCCCTTTCACAAAAACATTTACGTGAAAAATATTTTTAAAAAATATTAAACAAAGCATTGCACAAACGCAACGTTAGTCAAGAATGGGATTAAAAGAAAACCACATAAAAATACATTGTGCACTCAATGTTTGCGCCAAGACGGTTTTTGGCAAAAAGCGATTCATGACATTAAGAAGTAACCTGAATCCTGAGACCTTTGTCCTGATCCCACCTTCCTCTACACCTGTTATGTGTATCATATGCATTACTTTATTTCCAGTATGGACAGCTTGTATTGCTTACCTAATCGTGAGAAATCGGAGAAATGAGCGACGCCGATGCTTTCATAGGTACTGGGTTGATCCTTTAACCAGCCAACGTTTCACGAAAAGTTATTTCTATAAACTTTATTCCGATATGCGTGACTCAAATTTATTGAAGAAATTGAAGAAAAATCTCTATTGTTAAGAATTACTCAAATTTGCCGCCCTTCTGAACTTACCCCAGCCCGCTTAACACCCTGTACATACGGCATCAGGGCCGCAACTACAGAGGAGCAGGTGGGACTGTGCCAGGGTCGTCTTAAGAGTATTATGGGCCCCCGGGCCAAGTGGTTTTTAGGAGGCCTTACACGGTAAATCCTTGAAAATTTCAATCGGATCTCATTTTTGGGAGGCCCCTCTTCTCTTGAGGCACCCGGACCGTGTCCCGGTGGGCCCATGCGTTAAGACGGCACTGACTGATGCCCCGAACTCCGAGCCAGACAAGAGCGCAAATGTTAACCTTTCATCTCTCCTTCAATATTAAAAGGGGGCACCAAAATGCGTGCTTGCCCCGGCTGACCACGCATGTCGTTGTGGCCCTGTACACCAGTATGTATGTTGCAAGGTTTAAGGTACATACAGGGCCGCAGATACTTTTTTAACTGGAGCTAGCAAGCTTTTGGCGTCCCCATGTAAGGAAAGGTTAGAAGGAGTGGTGTTAAAGGGGCAATTCGGCGCCCCCTCTAGTTCAGCACTCGATACAGTGGACCCGCTCTCCCTAGTTGCGGCTTTGTAAATCAAAAACTTCTTGAAAAGAACGGTAGGTGTGAAAATTGTCTTAGTGCACTCTTCGATATTACCCGCATACAACGTTTTGCCTAGATCAGCGGTTCTCAATCTTTTTCGACCCGCGGAGCCCTTTCCAGTATATAATTTCTATGGTGGAGCCCCGTAGGCCTATTTTTTATTTATTCATCAAAGTTACTGATTTATTTTTATTCAAATATATTAATTATTTTTTTCGAATTTACTGGTTCTTTTTTTATTTTCCTCGAGGGCCGTGGAGCCCTTGGGAGTTCACACGGAGCACCGGTTGAGAACCGCTGGCCTAGATGGTTTTTTTTCATTGCAAAAACAACAGATAGACAGCCACATTCATATACGATACAAAAATAAATACCAAAAAAACAGAATAACGAAAGCAAAACACACGCAATGCAGCTCTTAGGGACATATTTCCTCCCCGGTTCATACTTAGGCTTTTAATAAATGTTTCAAAAGTTTGATATGGAGAATTTGCAAATATAAAAATTTATTCCTTCAGATGTCTAATTATTTTTATTTCTGATAATTTTTTATGAATTTATTAGAAATGGTTGGGCCTCCTGGCAATTTGTACTTTTTTGGATGAGGTAACTAATTGGTTTTTTGCTAAAACGTTATAATCGGGATCCAATGCATTTAATTCAAGTATTCTAAAATATATATCTCAGTTTTAACGGCGTAATCACGTTACTTTATCAATGTCATTATAACCAAGTTTTAATGTATGCTCATGTAGGAAAGCAAAAAAAAATTTATTAGTTAGAAAAATTTAATTTTTTCTTCATTGGTTTTTTTTATTGTTATCAGTGCAAAAGCGCCAAACAAAGAATTAGTTTCCGTCGCATGGAACTTCACCATACAGTTCCTCGAATTTGTCTTCTCCTCTCATTTTTTTATGGCAGCCTGAGAAGGAGAGCAATTCCTTTGTCCAGTGCATCCGAAATCCCATCACCCTCCTTGTCAAACCACTTAATAGAGAATGGAAGAGAGCAACCGCAGGTCCAGCCGAACCGTCATCAGGGAGCGCAAGCCTTTGCAATACATGATGGCAGCTTTCCGGTTACCCCAACCGTCCCAAAAAATGTGGATTTTCTCGGTTGAAAAAACCGCGCTCAGCGGTTGCAGTTGTATCTGTGCGTTGACAGAATAAAACTATAGATGATGCCTTCCCCCCCAACCTCAACCGCGTGCAACCGCGCCGTAGTCAGGTCCCAGCCTTATCCTTCCAGTGCATGCCTGTAAAAATCTATGGGAGCTCACAGTGTAACTAGAAAAGAAGCCTATATATAAACCCACCCTTCTTCCCCTCTTCTAAGCACTTACTGACCCTCAATAAAATCAATATAGAACGACAGTGAAAAGTTCAGAACTTGTTGTCATTTTTAGGAAGATAGGAGCCAATGTTGGCAAAATTTTGGTTGGGGTTGCCAACATTGGCAACAATGGGGTTGGTGCGGGGGGGGGGGTTGCTCTCCCCCCCCCCCGGCTATGCCACTGTTCAGAAGGCACTGGTTTGCTAATCAGAATTTAACGTTTCCGCTGGATAACTACTGGCCTACAGGCAGCTCATGATGGTTAATGCAGATAAGTATATATATATCAGCACGCTCTTCCAGTCACACGACCCTATTCAGAAAAAGGCCTGCTTTATGAAAAAAAGACGCTGCATTTTACTGTGAGTTTAGTGATTTCTACTATGGCATTTCTAATGTGCATCAGTGAAAATAATTATTGCGCTGGGGAAACGGTAAAATCCCGGTGATTTCTGATTGTGAGGGATTCCTATGAGATTGTGTTTTCAGAGATGGAATCAGAACTCTGCATGAGTTGAAAGCTAGCATTTCAGCTGAACTACCATTGAACATCCTACAAAGTGTTTTCCCCCGCGTAATTAATATTAATGGAACACTTGTTGAACACATTCTGTGATTGAATATAGTTCATCGGTTCTGAGAGATTTTTTGCCCTTCTTTAGAATGAACATTTTCCCCTAGTGGTCAAAACTAGAAGTAACATTTTTCATATAAAAAATCTTTCACATAATTTGCATAACACATACGTCACTAAATACATGCACTGAGTTTAAACTTCTCAGCAACATTTACCAGATATCATGCCAAACTTGATGCTTTGTATTTCGACAATGCCCACCTGCACAATATCGGGAAAAAAAGGCTTCTTGAAAAAGTGATGTGGCATTTTACAGAGGGTCTGGGTATTTCTGCTGTGCTAGTTATAATGCGGATCAGGGAAATTTATAAAACCACAGAAGGGGTTAATCAAAATCCAAAGAGCAGAACAGGTTCAGTTCATTTATAACCACCCTGTATGGATGACCATGAAATATATATTATAATCATATATAGACTGGGGTAATTTTTGAAAATTCTGTGCTGATTCCGAATATTTTGTTTGCCACTTTCGATCTGGATGTTATATGCTTCAAATCGCTAAAAAACAAAATGGCGGCCATACAAAATGAGGTCCTAACAACTTTTGAAGAAGCAGAAAGAAAATTGTGATCTTGGTGTCAAACATCATGCTTTAGGGTATCATCATGCTGCAAATGACATAACAATTTTATGTGAATTTGAATTTATTTTGATGAGTATGTTAACTTATGTTATGTCGATACTTGAGATTTTTCAGCTTTAAAAATCTCAAATTTTCTTAGCTTGGAATCATCTGGATTTAAAAAGCAGGATTTAATATAGTTCCAATTGAACCTCACTGTGTGTACTTTATTTGGTAAAATGGGAGCTGAAATTTTAGATTTTGCTGTCACATTTTTTTTTTCCTTGTCCTCCTTTGTAAAATCTTGAATCATGTGGTCAAATCTTTGGCAAATGATGAGTTTCATATATGCTTTCGATGTAGAATTTAATTTTCCACACTTTGATGTACTTGTTTTTCATGGAACGTTTTCTTTTATATAATAATTTTCTTTTATTTACTGTAAACAGATGGATCTAGATATTATTTTAATTTATAGATCACATGAATATACTCCGATGCAATTTATAGAAGAATTGAGTAATATTATTGCTAATCAAAATAAAAAAAATGTGATTGTAATAGGTGATATTAATATTGATCTAATGAAAAATGACAATAATACAAACGAATATGCGGGTTTAATGTCAGAACACGGTTTGCAACAATATATAAACAATCCTACCCGAAATAATTCGTGTATTGATCACATATTTATAAGAAATAAAAAAATGAACTCAATATATAAAACTGCTATTGTTAAAAGCTCGATTTCCGATCATTGGCCAAAAGTCTTGAAAATCGATATAAATAGAGAAATTGGAAATAAAAATGAATTAATCTCAGTAAAAAAGTTAACTATTTCAAATTCAATATTTCCATGAAATCTTCGAGAATCTCAGATGAATTATATCAAGAAAAAAATGTAGACATCATCTATGAAGCGTTTCTGGAAATAATAAATAAACATAAGAAACACTGGATGTGCGAACCTGAAAATACTAACAATAAACATAATTGGATGAATTCCGAAATAAAACAAATGATAAATTATAAATAAAAACTATATAAAACTCATAGGCACGACATTAATAATGTACAGAAATACAGAGACTATAAAAAATGTAATACCTTGCTGAAACAAAAAATCAAATTCGTCAAAGAAAGATATTTTCAAAATGAATTTCTTAAATGTGGCAAAAATAATAGAAAACAATGGAGACTAGTGAACATGATTGTTAAGGGACCTCAGTCACGGATTGTTTTACCAGAATCCCTAAATGATGCTAAATTGGCTGAAGATTTTAATGGTTTTTTCATCAACACAGTTGAAAACATTTCTCCCGATCTAGATGAACATATGGATCATATTTCACACTTCGAAAGAGATTCAATGGTATTCAGCCCAATAAATGAAAAAAATTTACAAATAGTGATAAATAGTTTGGAAAATAATAAAGCATGTGGTTATGATGGTATTACTGCAAAGATGTTAAAAATAGTGTATAAATATCATTCTAAATTCTTGCTCTATCTTGTAAACACTTCCATATGAGAAGGGAAATTTGTGGAAAAATTGAAATACGCAATTGTAAAACCCATCTATAAGACCGGAAATAAAAATAACTTAACAAATTTTCGCCCCATTTCGATTTTGCCCATATTCTCAAAAGTAATCGAATCAGTTGTTAGAAATAAAATTGTGAATTCTCTTGACAAACATAGTTATTTTTCGAGTTCACAGTTTGGTTTCTGAAAAAATATGAATACAGAAATGGCCATTTTGAAATTCTCTGAATATGTCTACACCGAAAGTAATAAAAATAATAAAAACTTAGCCCTTTTCTTAGATATAAAGAAAGCGTTTGAAAGTATCGATCATGATATATTAATGAAAAAATTCTATAATGCAGGTTTAAGGGGGAAAATTTTTAACTGGCTTACGAGTTATCTTGAAAATAGAAAGCAAGCTGTTAAAATAAATAATATAATAAGTGATTATAAGATAATAAGAAAAGGAATTCCTCAGGGATCAATTTTAGGACCATTGGCATTTTTAGTATATATAAATGACATTCATTCTTTGCAACTGCATGGGAAATTAGTTACATTTGCCGACGATGCCGCATTGAGCATATCAGCTTCAAGTGATCAAGTATTAAAGCAATATACAGAAGAAGACTTAAATCGAATTCAATATTGGCTCCATAGAAATAAACTCCAGTTAAACGTCTCGAAAACAAAATACATAAAATTTCAGCTTCGAAGAAATGACATTTCATTTCAGATAAGGTATCACTCTCTAAATTGTATGAATGAGCTCTGCGACTGCCCTCAAATAGAAAAGACTGAAACCTTCAAGTATTTAGGAATAACATTTAGTAGAGATTTGAAATGGAAAAATCATATAGAAAATATCAACAATAGAATAAAATATTGTAATATAAGAATATATAACCTCCGAAACATTATTTCAGAAAACTTTTTGATAACTATTTACAATACTTGGATCCTGTCCACCATTGATTATGGAATTTGTGTATGGGGAGGTGATTATGACTGTAATATCCAATTACTCAACAAAACAATAAACAAAAGCTTAAATATAATCAGGCCAAATACTCATCATCCATCAAATATCCAAATAAATGACTACAGATTAAATGTTCGTAAAACCTATGTTTATAGACTGTTACTCTTTCTATTCAGAAATACAGATTGGTTTAAAATAAGACAAATTCAAAGAAATATCAGAAATAACGGGACGCAATTTCAAATAATTCTTCCTCGTAAAACTATAATAAAAAAACAATTTATCTATTTAGGACCAAAAATTTACAATACCCTGGATTCACACATAAAAAATGAAAAATGCATAAAAAAATATAAAACTCTGATTAAAACATATGTGGAAAATACCAATATCATAAATAGTATATAAAGTTTTAAGACAGACAAGTAAACACATACAATAAAAACCATGGGGCAATTTATATGTGTGTGTATGTGTACGTGTAACACATACGTGTATATATTAAACGATGTGTTGGCCACAAGAAAACATTTTTGGTATTATTTTCATGGATCTAATTATATCTTAAATTTTCTCTCTTTGACCTTCCCAAGGAGGGGGGAATTTCTTTTTTTTCTCGTCATTTTTCTTTTTTTTTTTCTAAGATAGGTTCCAGATTGGTCTGGACATAAAAAGCTCTCCCAGGTCACCTTCGCCACAGAGCACTTGATACAGAAATCTGCCAACTTTCTTCGCTTCTTGCTTGTTTGTTGACCCAGCCGGTCACGTGTTATTGGGGCTATGCCCCTTTTTGCACCTTTTGGCCACCATTTAGTGTCTTCAGGAAAGTTCTCCTCAACGGAGAAAACTTTGGTCATGGGTAAAATTAAAAATATGTTAACTCGTGGGTAAATTCCATTTTGAGCCTTTTTTTTATTTAATTCTTTTTTCATTAATCTCTCGACTAACCACATTTGGCCCCGACGCGATTCTAGCAAAAATTCTATTATGAAAAAAAGGGGGGTTTTGGTATTATGTGATTATTTTTATATCAGACTTTTTTTTGTTTCTGAAGAATTCGATTCGTTTACTACAGCTGTTGATGTGAGTAATCATTTTATTTCTTTTTCTTGCTATTATCGTAATCCGATCTTAATGTAAGCACACCGCTCATCAATTTTATTTGTTAATCGTTATATTATTGCATATATATATGGTTTTGGTATCCGTTTAATTAAATTTGATGTTCAGTTAAAAAAAAATTGTGTGTGCTGAATCAGTGTCTCAGAATTTCTCAATTCTTTTTTTAATTTCATCTTTCATAGAGGCAACCTGCTCCTGGGCTATTGCCAGGTCTCTGACCTGCACAACGAGTACATCTATTAATTATTACGATCACTAGCAGTATTAAAAGTTTTTTTTATATTGATTAAATATTTATTTTTCATAGCCTCTTCTCTAACTCGTGACAGTATGCTGAATCCAAATATTACGTTTTCTAATCTGAAATTTTAAGCTATTTGCTCCAAATCGCTAGAAACAAAATGGCGGCCATACGAAATGAGGTCCTAAACTTTTGAAGGAGCAGAAAGAAAATAGTAATCTTGGTGTCAAACATCATGCTTTAGGGTATGCTGAATCCAAATATTGTTTCGAACCCCACCGTCGCCACAGCGGTGGTCAACTGAAGTTGGTTTTCTGTGGTTCCCAACTTCGAGGCACAAATGCGAGTCGATCTCTCCGTTAAAAAGTCTTGCCACAAAGAGCAACAGGCCAACAAAACAGTACAAATATTCAGTCACTACACTTCACTTCTGAAAAAGATGGCAGCACTGAAAAATCATACACAACACTAGATACGCGCTCTGACTGTCAGGTACACACTTACACTTTCGGCACAACTCGCTAGGTAGTAAACTGGGCGATAGACCTGAGTTGTGCTCGGTTTGAAAGAAAAGAAAGAATGAATCTCTCCAAATATATATATATTATATTTTCTACTCTGAAATTTTAAGTTATTGCTCCAAATCGCTGAAAACAAAAAGGCGGTGATACGAAATGAGGTTCTAATAAGTTTTGAAAGAGCAGAAAGAAAATAGTGATCTTCGAGTCAAACATCATGCTCTACGGCAGCGATTCTCAACCGGTGCTACGCGTGAACTCCCAGGGTCTCCGCGACCGCTCGAGGAAAATAAAAACAGTAAAATTAAAAAATAATAATTATAAATATTTTTGAATAATAAATATAACCCCAGTAGCACAACAACATAGCACAATATCTGGACCATATCGTTATCTATCGAAATGTCAGAGGAACATCAGATGTCATAACTATGATATAGAAAGATCTCGTCCTATATGGTGCAAATTATTTATGATAATAATTGATCGTCTTTAATTTTTCAGTCGAATATGTATTTGATTCCATGTGAATAATCTTCACTTTGAAGGACAACTTCTTGGGACAATAAATTATTTAATATAGTTTTATCTACATCGTGAACATGACAAAGATATAAATCAGATTCACGATATAGACCTAATATAAATCTATCTTAGGAGACATAGAGGGCCACAACTAGATGCTTGGTCACCTGGGGTAAGCACACAATTTAACACCCCCTTGTAATATTGAAGGAGAGGTTTCAGAATGAAATTTGCGCCCCCTCGGGTCCAGCGCCCGGGGCACGAGACCCGCCTGCTCCCCCCCCCTAGTTGTGGCCCTGCATAGATCTATATCCGGATCTGACATATATATATACAGGGTGCTAACTATCGACCGCCCAATAATTACAAACGTGATTCCTTGTGAAAAACTAATACAAAAAAGTGTTTACCGTTTTTCGATCGGACGAATATTAAGGGAGTTACAAGCTTTTAAAATTTTGTGACGTGTCATTTTTCTAACGGTCAGTTATATGCCAAACACCGAACCAAACTGCATTTCTCCGCCAGCAGTGGGTTGTCACTTCTTAAAAATGAACTAAAATATTCAATCTCATTAGAAGCCAAGTTCGGCCTTCTTCTTTCACGATTGGCGCTTTTACTCTCAATGCAGTGTGATAGTATAACCTTGCTATTAAGTATCACTTACGTGTTAGCTTCGTCTTCTATGTTGACAAATTTATTGCAAGATTTGTACCATGTTAGCCAAATCTGTTTGAAATTTTTTTTAGCCCAATCAACACTTTTTTTACCTTCACTATTAAGTCTAATTTTCTGAGGAAAGGTGCATACAGTGCGTACGTGTTTACTGCGCGATCATTATTTTACGTTGTTGTTTTAATCAGATTACAATGTTGATTTTTTATCAAACGGCAGTATTTTTTTTTTTTTTTTTGAACTTTCACATCGAAACTGTTACTTGTAAAATGCTTCAACGAGGGATGTAAAAATGGTAGCTTGACGAAGATGTGACTTAGTGGAAACAGCAAAATAATAACGATTCAATGAGAAACTTTTAATCAAACTTATTACGTAACGAATTGACGTATTAAAAATAATTTTTGGTTTCGAATTTTTCTGTCGATTCACACTATGCAACTCTGATTTTTTTCTCAGGGATATTTCAATGATTTTAGGGTGTTTTTGGAGCACTGATTCTGAATCTGACATTGGTTTTATCAGATCGGCTCTAGTTTTTGAGTGAATGAAACTTGAATTTCGATGGTAATACCATAAGTACAAAAAACGCGTATCTATTGGGAGGGGGGGGGGCGAAGCAAAATGCGATAATTCATGAAATTTTCGGAACTTCAATGATAATATTTCATTCAATCAATCCGTTGAAAATTACGTCAATCAACGTTTTTTGATTAAATAACAAATTCAAGAAAACTTAGGAAAAAATAGGAAAAACCACTACATATTTAAAAAAAAAAAATTCGGAACGGAGAAAAAACAGAAATAACGAGACTATTCCGGAAAATTCGAGACAAAATGAAGGAGGTATGGTCACCCTATTCACAGTGAGTAGCTCATTTTATTTATTTTCATTTTTTATATCATAAAAAATCTTATTTTTAAATCCCCTTCTCCCAACAGAGAGCTCTCGATCCGCTCAGGCCATAAGCTAGCATGCAAATCACATTGGAACTGTACTATGTGTGTGTTTGTGAATCATTTATAAACTTAATCATCATTTTATCATTTTTATCGCACCTCGGTCATTTTCTGCATACGAGGGTTAATTATACCGGGCAATTTATTGCCGATTCCGAACGGCAGCCTTTTTTTATACTCACCGAGAGGTTGTTCCACTAACCCCTCGATGTGGGACTCCCTGCTGTAGCAATATTTTTCTGTGATCATGCCACCATTTCGGACGAGAACGAACCGGGTATCAAACTCGCAACACCTCTAAACATCCTTTGGTACTTTTAGGCGAGTATCTTATCGACCTGGGCTACCACGCCCACTAAACGTAATATCAATACATAAAGATACACTGATGTCTGATAATGATATAAATGTGATAATGTGTTGAATAAAATAGGAAAGTGAATAAAAATTGGAAGAAAAATTTCTACGTAAAAATTAGTGGCTGCAGACTATATTGAAATATTGATACTGTACCGAAACCATCAGCAGTTTTGAAATCAGCCGCCCTAATATACCCTAAAACCATTAAAATTCCCTTGGAAACATGAAAATGTATTATTTTCAGGCCTAAAATTTTGATATTTTAATCACAACGTTTAATTCCCAAAAATGTACTTTATAGTAGTTATTAGAGCCAGTATTATTCGAAAAAACAACTTTGTGAAGAATAATTTCATCACTCTCAAAATTTTTTAAGGTCAGTTTGGTAAGAGGAAGTTTCTTTCTCTCAAACCGAACAAAACTTCGATCTATCGCTATGGTCAATTTACTACCGAGTGAGTTCTGCCGGGAATGTGAGTGTGTGTGCCTGACAGTCTGATTGACTATCTAGCGTTGTGTCTGACGTTTCAATGCTGTCATCTATACTTCAAATTCTGAGTGAAGTGTAATGATTGAATATTTGTACCGTTTTAGGTCTGTTTCTACCTTTTGCGAGACTTTTTAATGGGAGATCGGCTCGCATTCGCACCACGAAGTTGGGAACTACAGAAAACTAACTACAGCCGACCACCTCTGTGGCGACGGTGGGGTTTTAACCTGGGACCTCGTGATGCGGGTCCGTCACTATGATCACTCAACCACCACAGTGGCTAAAAGATTGCATCTTACATTAGTAAGTGCTCAAAATGTGCTCCGTCCATGGAGATACATGAAGCATTGCGTGGGATGGAGAGCTGAACCCGCTCCAGCATGGACGGTGTCACTGTTGTCACTGCCGCATGCAAGGTGGGTACGAGATCTTCTTGCAAGTCAAGCGTATGTCTATACTCAAGCACTTTAAGATGGCTCCATAAAAAAATCTAAAGGGTTTAGGTCAAGGGATCTAGCAGGCCACTGTATTGGGTATTCTTGATTTAACCACTCGCGGACATTCGATGCGTAATGGGCCGGTGCCCCATCATGCTGCAGCCAAAGGTTTCGCAAGATAGCCAAGGGAAGGTCGTCAAGGAAGTCTGGGAGGCAGTCTCTCAAGGAAACGAGGTAGTTTTCAGCAATCAGACGTTGTGGAAGCAGATATGGTCCCAGAATATTGTTGTTTATAATGCCGCACCAAACATTAATTCCCCAACCAACCTGGTGAGCATTTGAACGTATTGCAGAGGGATTTGAAAAATGGCTGTTAAAGACACCTTCACGAGTAAATGTTACTTCGTCCATTAAAATGTTGTTGAAGCAGCCATTGACAGAATTCTTTCCTTCGCGGATAATCTTCTGATGAAAGTGCTTGCACCCGTGTGTAATGATACGGATGCAGAAACTCATCGTGCGAACCGTTTAAGACCGTTACGTGACTTGAATTTAATTCTCGTGCGATCGCTCGACTACTGATCGTTGGATCCGATTCAACCGACGACAACACGTTATCATCGAAAGCCAGTGTTCTTACGGACGATACTGGCCCAGAGTATACGTTTGGTTGTGGTAATACACACCCTGACTCGCGCAATCGGCGGTCCAGTCGCAAAATAACTTTATGGTCTGGGTGCTTTCGCGTTGCATACCGTTGACTGTATAACCTTGCTGCTTGCAAGGCTGATCCATGGCACTCACCTAGCATAAGGTGCATGTCACAATATTCTTATATGCTGAATGCCATGAAATTAGAAACGATAACAATAAATAGACACAGTACTTTCTGGAGAATAAAACAAAACGACTAACGCTTATCTATGACCTCTGTGAAGCTAGCTTTGTGAGATGCAAACAACCTGTTCTGACTTGTAAAAAAAAAAGTTTTTTCTCTTTCCTGAAAAGTGCGAGGGAAAAAACCTGTTTTTTTACATCTCTTTCGTTTTCTGTATAGCAGGGTTAATGCATTTTTAGCATTGTCTAAAACGCCAAGTGGTGTACGTTTGGTGAATTTGGTCGGATTTTTAAGTGACGTCATCAATTTTTAAAGCATTATAACTCATTAATTATGGGTCAGATCAAAAAACGGAAAACACTTTTCCATATTAGTTTTTCACAAGGAATCACGTGTATAATTATTGGGCGGTTGATAGATACCACCGGGGGCGCGGTAGCCTGGTCGATAAGATGCTCGCTTAAAGTACCAAAGGATGTTTAGAGGTGTCGCGAGTTCGATACCCGGTTCATCCCTGTCAGAAAACTTTCCTGACACAGGGGTACAACAGAAAACGGTGACTTGACCGCAGCAAAAAATTGCTACCGCAGGGAGTCCCTCATCGAGGGGTTAGCGCGCCAACCTCTCGATGAGTATGAAAAGACAAGCATGCCGTTCGGAATCGGCAATAAATTGTAGGTCCCGGTCTAATTAGCCCTCGTGTGCAGAAAATGACCGTGGTGCGACAAAAATGATCGAAATGATAGTTACCACCCTGTATATATCGGATACACAAAATATGCTGATATATCAACATATTGTGTTTTTTCAAATAAAAATTTGGAGAGCATTTAAAAATGAGTGGAGACAATTGTGTTTGTTTGAATGGAAATTAAAAGCATTCGAATAGTTTAAATAGGATAAATTATGTTGCTATACCAAAATCGTTTCATCAATTATAATTGAATCCTTTACTGTTTAGGTTTTACATCATTGATGTTGGTATTTTAGGAGGAGAGAGCAAGAACTTATCCATTGTAATGTTAATAGCTACTTTATAATTGCACATAGTTTTTAATTTAGAAAAATTTTCTCTTGTTTTTGATGTATATGTGTGTGTTTTTCTTAAAATTATTTTTTTGATGTTTTGTTCATTTTTTAAATACTTTTTTGTGTTGCGTATTTTTTTATTTTGTATTTTTTGTTCTATTATTATAAATTAATAATTTTAAATAAATAATTAATATATTAACACAATACATCAATTTTTAATACATTATTTTGTCTTTATGTTGTGTTTTTCGGTATTATATAATTTCCTTAATTACATTATAATTTTTTCAATCTCTCATCTGCCTCTAGAATCTAGATGATAAATATCTCACATTTTTCTTTTTTGTAATTTTTGAGTATACATGAAAATAAATAAATTTGACCCGGTAAATTAATGTTATAATAGCAACGTATCATCAGTGCTGTTGTGGTGGGTTGGTAAGACGAAGTCAGAGATGGGCAGGGTGCATGGGTTTAAACCCCCACCCATGGGAAAACTATATATGTCACCATCTATCGTCCAAAAGTTAAAGTACTTGCATATATCACATTCACGATATAGATCTATTTATCTTTGACTGCCTTTTTTTAGCCAGAATGATATTGTGGCCCAATATAGATCAATATTGGAAACTGAAATTTTACGATATAAATCTATATCTTTGTGCTACTTGGGAAGTCAGTAACTTTGATGAATAAATAGAAAAGACGCCTACTAGACTCCACCATAGAAATTATATGCCAGAAAGGGCTCCGCGGGTCAAAAACGGTTTAGAACTGCTGCTTTAGGTTATGCTGAATCCAAATATTGTTTTTCAATCTGAAATTTTAAGCTATTTGCTCCAAATCGCTAAAAACAAAATGGTGGCCATACGAAATGGGGTCCTAATAACTTTTGAAGGCGAAGAAACCTTATTTGCCTAAAAAAAAAATAACATTTTTCTAGTCACGGATATTCATGCACTCCTTAGTGCCAATATCTGCACATTTGCAAGCTGCAGTACATATAAGCTGGCCTTTCCGGCAGGAACATATAGCAGATATACAACCACCCAAACATCCACTGGTGACAATGTAGTTGTAGGATTGTGGTATTCGTGGCAGTGATTGAAGATATGGAATGAGCTGTCCATCGACCATTTTCTATCCCAAAATGGGTGGTGGTAACACAGGTTTCAGTCCTCACTATGGCTTGATAGTGGGCCCATTGTACATGAAACTGCAGTGCATCGGTAGTGGAGGGCAGTGCTTATGGTGTTTTTCTTTTGCTGAACAGCTTAACTCTGGCTTCAACACAGTTGCTTGCCTCCCAGTACACCGTACAACTTGCATATGAACTTCTCTATCTTGTGTGCTGTTTCTTGTTTCGATTCGTCAACACCAAGATTTAGTAGATCATTATTATTAGTGTTCAATATTTTCCAAGCTGTCTTCTTACTGATCCCAACAATGTAGGATACTGTGTCACACCCTGTTATGGCGTGGAATGGGATGAAAGTTTCGAAGACAGGATCCGTAAATGAAAGCATTTTTGATCAAATGATTAGGGCGAAAAACAGGACAAATCTTTTTTTATTCTCTAACTTAGCAAGAAAGTCACTGAATTTCTAGGGGATTGGCACGGATCCATTTTCTATAACTCCCATCATTAAAAGAACATATTTGAAGCCCCTATAACTTGTTCCAGCCTTGATTGAAGTTTCATTATACCTATCAAAGATAGGTAGCAACATCAATATTCTTAAAGCTTATTCACGTAGAAAAAACAAGGTTAAGAAATGCCTCTGCTAGTTGACCAAAGTTCAAAACTCCTGCAGGCTTTCCAAGTGCAACAACTAATGCCTGACCATCTATTATAAGGCATGACGCAGACGGAATTGGTATATCAGGTGCAGGGGTGCAAGCGCTCATTTTGGAGCAGAAATTTTAAAAATGGAGCAGAACTTAAAACTAACTATGTCTGCAATATAAGAAGTAATTTTTCTGAGAAATGCCAAAAGTTTTGCCAAAAGCATTGGATGGACAGATTTTTCACTGTTCAAACATACTTTTGTTAACACTGAACTCTCTTTCATTGTCTGCATCAACATGTGCTAAAGATAAAAAAGCTTTCAATAAAACTGGCAAAATTTTGAACTTTGGGCTGCTTTCAAGGTTAGAAAGTTTGAATATGTGCCCAATATCTATCTGTTTTCTGAACTGATTTTACTTCTTGTAATTCTTTACACTGTAGTGCAACCCATTCATCATGCATAATCAGTGCCGTCTTTAAGCATGGGCCCACCCGGGCACGGCTCGGAGACCTCAAGAGAAGAGGGGCCTCACAAAAATGATTTGGTTGAAATTTTCTAGAATTTATCAGGTGGCCCGAGGGCCCATGATGCTCTTAAGACGGCCCTGCCCATAGTTGATAGTTCTGTTGGTGATACAATGTTAAGCAACATCCCAGCAATGCACGAGAGGGAGGGCAAAAAGCAAGAGAGGGTATATACAGTCGAATCCCGTTTTACCGAATACCGTTATAGCGAAAATCTCGTTTTAACGAACACTTTTATAATCCCGCAAATAAGTACCATGGAACAATAAGTACCAGTAGGAACAATGCTAGGTAACCTGGAATTCCTTTATAACGAAATTTCGTTTTAACAAAGTGATTCCTCCGGTCTCTTGGCGTTCGTTATAACGGGATTCGACTGTAATAACGGCGCAGCCGAAACACGAGAAGAAGCACACTTTTTCTGGTAAGTGCATTTCTTTTTAATTAATGTATATATGGTAATTATGTACACTTATTACATTGTATGTTTAATTTGGTTAGCAAGCTCTTCACGTGAGCTGCTTACATCCTCTTGTTTGTATATATCCTCCTAGAATGTCTCTCTTTTGTCTCACCTCCTCTCCTTGTCCACCTCTCTCCTCCGTCCCTCGGTTCTTAGTATGCAGCTGTCCAGTCCCCCAGCTGACCCTTGACCCTTCCCACGCTTTCGTCAAGGAGGGTCATCACGGATCTCACAGGGTGCAAACATTTCATTCTCTCCAACATGTTTTGGAAAGGTAGGAAATTTATATATAATAGGTATCTCACAGAAGTTATGTAAAATGAGCATGCTCCTAGTACAAATTCCTCCCTTTGACTATTGTTAAGAGCATGAGTAGTAGTGAAATGTGCGTTTCTGGGCCGTAACTCCTATGTGTGGGAGAAAAACGCACATTTCACTACTACTAGCATGCCCAGGAGGGGTGAAAAAAGCTTTTTCTACATAAAAACGTGGTACCAAAAATAGGTTCTGCATGGGTAGAAATTTTTTTCCTCGAGCCGGCCCTGTGTGTGTGTGTTTGCCAAACGATTCATTTTCGCGATGTGAAATTGTCACGATCGGCAAACGCCGACGATAACCACACGACCGCATAGTGGCTAGGTGACAAAACTATGGATATTTTAGCTGGAGTTTTTACATATCCCGTTTTTTCCCAACGATCTCCGAAAAATTTCGGTACTTTAAATAAGTAAACCCCTTATCGACTCTTTGCAGAGGCGCGTGTGCAATCTTGTAGCCAATAGAGCGAATTTACGGCGTAGATACACTGTCTTTGAACGCAGGTTGGTAGCGGCGAAATTACCGTTATTTTCAGTATATAACCCGCAGGAGAAAAAACGCGCTCTGAAATCGGAAAATTCGGCATACTCATTCAGGGACTTTGATAGACCGCGGGTTATACCAATAAGGACCGTTATTGGACTACTTCAAAGTAGTACAACTAATTTCCAAGGCCATGAGATAGCGCTATTGCGGTAGATGGTGGGAAGTGAAAAAAAATTGAAGTCTTCCCCCTCCATATCTTTTCTTTGTCTCGGAAAGAACGCGTCCCGTGAACAAAATTTTCATGCTTCTTTATCCTAAATTCCGGGTATTTGACGAACTACAATCTTAGAGGAGAAATAATATAGAGAAAGCAAGTCTATTCATTTCTTTCATGCAGCGCCCTCCAACATAACACCACGTGACTGCCGTTGGTGGAGTTGCAGTGGTTGGCTACTACCTCTAATTTGGCGACGCATGTTATTTTCTTTCTTCTGCTCTTTTCAGTTCGATGGTTTTTAAAGTTTTCTCAGAGGAGCTCCGGGTAAACCTCCGGGAAATTGATAATTTTTTTAAATCACAATTTTAATTCAACAAGTTTGAAATTGAGGCCTTTGAGAAATTCAGTGAATGTTAAATGAAATATAAGCTTTATTTCCCCTTTCTATCTTAGAAATTCAAATTTCTTGTGTTTTTTATTATATACTGTGACGGTCAAGACCGGCCGTATCCGTTAATATAGGTGGCGCGCCCGAGATTCGCTCTCGGGGCAGTCATGTTCGAGAGTAGTTCGAACGAGGAAGTTGTTGTGATGTCGCCCAAGCGGTGTATGTTTCGTTGGATTAGGGGTTAAAAGCGGACGAGACATATGCGGACATGTCGGAAATCGGGACATATGCGGACATTTTATGTTTACCAATAATCAAACATTACTGGCGAGTAATTCTGGCGAGTTTTAAGGTACGTTCTCTGGTCGCGATCGGGTCAAAATCGGACATTTTATGTTTACCGAGAATTTAACACTTATTGGCGAATGATTCTGGCGATTTTTCGAGCTACATTTTCTAAATGTGTTGAATGGGGGGGGGGGGAAGAGAATAAGTAAGTTCCTGGAAACATTGAAGAAGAATCAATATGTCGGCTGCCGACCCCATGGGAGATTGTACTATGAAGAAGAATGAATTGACTGAGAGTTGGGAGGATTAGAGTCAATTGTCGCCTTGTTTTCTTCTGAGAAACGTCGTTTTCTAACATTGCCGTCCGTACCTCCAAATACGACTATTATCCAGCCCATGGATAAAAAAGTAATTTTAAAACTTTGAGAAGGTTTAAATCAAAGGACTTTTAAGAAGGTGTTTTGCAATAATCTCTGCCTCAGATTTAACAATCGCTGACTTCTGCAAACATAATTTAATACACTAATACACTACATTCCTCATAATTTTTATTCATGAAGCTTTGCTTTTTTTGATTTACACAGGGACGCCGTTATCAGACACGGGGCCATCTCAAAAATTTCGAGGCATCAAAAATGTTTAGGACACCCTTAGCCCCGATTTTATATATTTTCTGGGGGGGGGGGATCATCAGCTATTATTTCAGAATATGCAGGAATGCTGAGAAATATCCTAACAAACAATTTTAAATACGCAATAAAATGTAAATAAAAAAATTAATGATAATTCAGTACTTAAAGGTAGTTTTAAAGTAATGAGAGGAAACAATATTCCAGAAACTGATGAAAATTTTAGAATTGAGGATTAAAAATAACTGTAAAAATGGATCCAACACCAATGAAAATTCAGAATCAATTAGAAAAATAATAACAGAATTGATTTTTTTTTTAAAAGGAACGGAAGAAAAAATTCTAGAATTGATGAAAATTTGGAATTAATGCAAGAAATAATTTAAGAATTGATGGAAGCCTCCAATAAGTTACCGTGAGTGCGGGGCCCGGTGCAACCGCACACCTCTAAGGGCGGCTCTAGACTTACACAACCATGAATTCCGTTTGGGACGCATTATAGCCAGACTGCTTTTCAGGTAGAAATTTCGAGTGCTTTGACACGTAGACTGCTCAACACTAATTTTATTGCCAAAAAATTTTTAGTGATTTCAGGGTAATTTTGAGTGCTGATTCTGTGTGTGAATCTGGCATTATTTTTTTTCAAACGCTCTAATTTTTAACATAAAGTGAAAACCAAATTTCAGTAGTACTACATAAGCAGCACACAAATCGTATTTAAATCTGCGAGCAGAGTTTACATCACTAGAAAGCTTGAATCAATGGAATAAATCAATTTAATTATGAAAAGTAATCAATTTAATCATCAAAATCAATACATAAATCGGAAGACAAGTCAATACATAAATCGGAAGACAAGTCAATACATAAATCGGAAGACAAGTCAATACATAAATCGGAAGACAAGTCAATACATAAATCGGAAGACAAGTCAATACATAAATCGGAA
The DNA here is from genome assembly GCF_987345545.1 of Pholcus phalangioides. Lineage (NCBI taxonomy): Eukaryota > Metazoa > Arthropoda > Arachnida > Araneae > Pholcidae > Pholcus > Pholcus phalangioides. The sequence continues at coordinate 29,330,932 of NW_028301604.1, read as the reverse complement.
GACAAGTCAATACATAAATCGGAAGATAAGTCAATACTGATGACACTTAGGGCCGGACTTGGGCAAGTGTGAAGGTTGGCAGCAACCGGGGCGTTAAATGTTAGGGGCCGCAAAAACGTGATGAAAGAAAATACTTTGATTGCATTTTAATTTAAAAACTTCGTTTTCAACAAAGCGAATGCATTTAAAACTCGCTACAACGATACTCAATATAACGATAAATTACTCTACAACGATGTTTTTTCAAGCCTTGTTTGAAAATGCCTATACTCTAATGTTAAACTGTTACCTCTCGACATAACGATATATAATCCCTACATAATCTACAACGACATTTTTTCTTGGTCTGCAGAGTCGTTGTATCGAGGTTTCGCTGTAGCTTAAAATTTTGTCTAAAACCTTTAAAATTCAGACATCGAACCTTATTTCTCTTGCCTAGGGTTTTCACAGAACCCCTTCCTCTAAGTGAAGTAAAGGATGGAGGTGGATCTAGTGCTCCGGGCGATGGGTTGCTAAATTCTTCTTTTAAAATTTAAAAAATTACACAAGGCATACATAATGCATACTTGCCCGGCTGAAAGAGTATGAAGTTGAGGTCCTGGGTAGGTAATCGATTCAATGGCCCCGACAGCTCTCCAACCTTTAAATGTCTGGGAGCAGCGGGCAACATCGTTCAAATTTATTTTCGAATGATTTTTTTATATGACCATGAAATAGTAGTTTGATGTTCATTCTGCCTATGTAAACCTGGCGTGCTCCAGGGTGTGTTCATGGTTACTCAGGGATTAGGAAACTCCGTTTTCGAGGGCCACAAAATGCTTAAGCCCGTCCTTGATAATAAAATAATGCGTATTTGTAAATCAATAAATGCACATCTTTAAAAACACTCCACTCAATTATCAGATTTCAATATGCAGGCAATGCACGTCACACGAAATTTGTGGTACATTTATGTTCAGAATAAAAGTAAAACAATATATGAATGTATAATATACATTATACATATCGTGTATACATTTATATATCGTATAATATATGGAATGAAAATAAGGGAATATATTTAGGATATCAGAATAGATCAATGCAGTAATGATATGCTCTATAATGTTGCATTGTGTCCACTAAAATGAACACAAAATGATATTAAATTAATTCAAGGAGAAGCACTTGCATGATTTTCTGTTATGGGTTTTGAATGTCTTTCATAGGAGGCTTCGGTAGAGTAATCAGCCATCATACGCGAGGCTGGAGCTTACCTTGATACTTCTGTTCCATTACTTTCATATCTTGATGAAACCGCCTCTCTTGTCATTAAAATGACTCAGATTGTCTGTGAAATTGGACCAAGTAACTAAGAAGAAAATGCGCCTCTGTGCTCATATATTAACAGCCTATTTTTCAAACGTTTGAAAATTTTTAAATTCAAATTACAAATTAATCGTATTTTACTGCAATTCTTCATCGTTCTCTGCTTTTTCAAAAAATTCTCAACAACCGATACGAAACATGATCAAACTGAAGATTGACCGGATTGGACGGATATTGATTAATATCCGTCAAAAATGCTGAAAATTTCGTATCTTTAAGAAATTTATGAATTTGAGAACCATCAAAAATCCTTGCTCACAGCTTTTCATTGTTCAGTCCAGGAAACGTTTTACAAATTAATTGGAAGCACTCGCCACTTTATTTATTGAGCACCTTTATCGAATTGCTTCACTAAGCCGAGTTTTATATGAAGTGTTGGGAGATGTATTTTGTCTATGAGAACCGCTGGCTCTCTAAAAATATTTTCTTTGTTGTCCCAGTAAGAGGTTCATCAGCTCAAGATCATGACAAACAACGAATGTCTGATGATGTGATATACGTAAATTTTGCACATAAAATTTTTGAATTTCGCAAAAATAAATTTTTCTAAATCCGAGATTTTGCATTTATTTGCAAAAATGGACAAAACTAACGATACATTTTTCCTTCAGGTTTCATTTTGAAGCGAAGTAATAAAGTACTTAATTAAAAGCTAATATTTCAGTAGTCTCCCCATATCTCCTTCTTCAATAGTACTTCCCTCTGTGAGTAGTAACGGCGTTGTAGGTACATAATACAGTCGACTCTCGGTTTACAAAGTTAATTCTTTCCTGAGGTAGGTTGGCAAACCGAAACACATTTGCCCATAGGAATTAATGTAAAAATAGATTCATTCGTTTCTAAGACCCCAAAGATTCCTACAGTGTCAATTTTTACACTTTTTCACGCTCAAGTGAATAACTTGAAACCTATTGAAATAATCATACTGACACTAAAAACACTTTTTTCCAGAGAAAATCCAGACTTTACGAGAAAACGGGCATATATGCTATACATGGGCAGAGCTGTACCCATGTCTAGTCTGATTAATTTCATCTATTAATCTCAGTGTCAAAGAACTGAACTCTCGAAATTTCTGCCTGCAAAGCAATCTGGCTACAATGCGTTCCAAACCGAATTCATGGTTTTATAAGTCACTTGTTGCCAAACTTCATCAATAAGTTCTATGAGCAATGTGGGACATTAAAATGATGTTCCTAGAAATCAGAAAGTAGTAATTGTGTGTCAATGTAGTAGTAATATGTGTCAGAGGTTATTGCAAAACGTGTTTCAAAAATTTCTTTGATGAAAACCGTCCCAAAATTTTAAATGACAAGCTGATCTATGAGCTGGATAAAAGGTGTCGAATTCGGAGGAATGCATTTGAAAAAATCGAAATGCGGCCGTAGACACTTCAATTTCTCCATTATCATTTCGAATTTAGTCAAATATTTTCCTGCTTGCGTATTCGTAAACCGAATCAATTTTTGTTGTTGGTAAACCGAATTTAATGCAAACCGAGACGTTCGTAAACCGAAGGTTGATTGTGACAGCATTCTTGCTATTAGCGGGACTACGAAGACCTTGAATAACTGCCTTTGCAAAGTAGGTAGTAGAATTTCATGTGCATGGCCATCAACAGAAGTCTTTTAGATGACTACTGAAAGTAGTATGATTCTATTTATCAATGACTTCATACCATGCCATAACGTTGCAAAAAATATTATCTTGGAGAAGCTTTCCAAAGTACAAAATTTGGGTGCAAAGTTGATGTAAGTGTTGTCACGGCGTCAGATAGACCCCAGCCTAAAACCACTGTATATGCTGCAGAGTTTAATTTGTTGCATCGAATGTCGTGTAAAATAAATGTATTTAAACTCTTCTGCTGCTGTCAAACTTTTTTCTGTCTTTTTGAAAAAAATGGCTCTGACTTTTGTGCGTTCATGAGAAAATTAACTTACGGTGCAAAGCGCGCGTGAAAATGGATATTTAGTTTGGTCCTTCTAAATAGTCAATAAGATCCATAATTTTCGGACAGAACTCAGAAACGGAAGGCAACTGAACTCTTAATTCACGAGTTAGAATTCAAAAGCATTTTGCTCAGCAAAGTCACGACCTATTTTCGCTTAAATTTGTAAATCTTCGAAATTTTGAGGAAAAGTTATAAAAATCAAAATTTTCGTATTTATTCATCTACATCTAATTTCACTTTTATCGCATTTATTCCGTAAATATGAAAAATGCGCTTCCTTAATGATGATATCAATGCAATAATATTGACAATAAGTTAGGAAAATAAATAAAAAAACACAAAAGTAAAAATTTGCCGCAAAAAATAGTGATTACAGACTGCATTGGAATGTTGAGAATATGTACTATCTCAAAACTAGAGTCATTTCGTCAAAACCAACACCAGTTTTGGAATCAGCAGCCCACTAAAACCTTTACCCTAAAACCGTTGAAGTTTCTTTGGTAAACCGATTTTTTTTTGTTTTGAGCAGTGTTATATAGGATATTTTAACACTTCTAACGAAATTAGACATTCCCTGTGTCTGCCCCAGTCTGGCTGTCTCTCTCTGAGGGAATTTGCGCGTTTTTAGTTTATTCAAAGTTCTTTATGACTTTTTTTCAAAAACGCTATAAGCGGGATCCGAATTGGAAAAAAACTGAGACTGTCATGTAAAACCAACAGATCTATCCACCCTATTTTGTAGGTTAACTATCATTCAACCATTCTCCTTCGACGAAGAAAAAGTTTACCCCCTCCCCCCCGCACTACTCATGAGAAAATCTTCCGTACACTACTGAATGGAATTCACTGCACACATAATGTACTTACAGTTCCCGTTTGAACTAGACTGGGACAGAAGGAGTCTTCTCCTGAACTGGGGTCTTCGGTGTACCTATATTGATTAGCTAAAATTTTTCACAAGCATCTTTATAGTTAATTTACTGGGCAATCAAACAAAAACTATAGCATTCATATATCTGTAAACCATGTCAGTCTCCCTTATAAAGATGTCATGGGTCTTCGCAGTCCTAATCTGTAACGAATTAAGTTATTGAATTAATAACAAAGCAGGGGAGATTGTGTCTGAATAGGCAGGTCCAAAGAAGAGAAACTAGAAAAATTATTGTTTTAATGTAATTATTATACAATGTGTCATCAAATGGAAGTAAGTTCCTTATGGCCGTTAACTGTTCATGTTTCAAATGCCGCTACGCAAGTAGAACGCGGATGGGGCTCCAGCTTTGTGACCCAGGATAAACGTAGTATTTTCTTAACATTTTTTATTATATTTACCTTTAAATCAATGTAGCCCCCCCCCCCCCCTCGAGAGTCGTTTTCTATCGTTTTTCGGTAATCCGAGTCAGTGCTGTGGGTTCTGAGCACCCATGGTAATTTTTTTTGGCATGTATCCGACACCTGCAGAATCGATCAGAAAGCAAATTTATTTGTTTAAAACAAAGATGAGTACCTACTGGTTTGAAACACTTCCGAAACTTCTGATCTTAGTCCTTGGTAATTTGAGGTAGTCTCGGTGCCATTCACCCCAGATTTTCGACCAGTGACCCCAGTATTTTTTCTCGAACGATTGAATATAAGCAAAGGGTGTCCGGCCTCCTCCTCCGGTCCATACTCCTCTGGAGCATTTGAAATAAATTTCTTAGTAAATGTAGTTATTCGCGTGCTCTTTACCCATTTTCGGACAAGTGTAACTAATGATGGTTCATCAATAAGAGCTGCAATGTGAATCAAGTTATCAAGCATAATCAAGAACAATAGAAAATCCTGGACCACAAAACGGGTAAGTTTATTTAAACGTGGGACGTATAGTATAACTAAAATTCAATGTCAATCATTTGAAATTACAAATAATTTTATTTTCAATTAAAAACACCAATTTTATTTATGATTGTGTTGAATTTTAAGAAAATACATATTCGGCCGCCGAGTATTCTGTTATTCGCTCAAATCACTATTCGTCCCATCCTTAATAAGACAGTAATAGAATTTCAATTCTGAATCAATTAAGCATGAAGATCGCATGTATCTACTTGATATCTATCATTTCGATTCATTATGCTCAACTCAAAGATTTTTTAATAGACTACCTATTATATGCAAATGCATAAATATTAAATAATACAGTGGATCCTGCTTATATAGTTTTTCCGCTTAGTACGACGTAGTGAGTTTCCAACTCACTAATTCGCTCTAAGATTTTCCATTTAAAGCATTTCTCCGCTTACAATGTTTTTGTGGCAGGTTTTTTGAAAAAATGTTATAAGCGGGATACACTGTACTTAGAGTTGAGACCACAGAAATAAGTCGTACTAAGCGGGAACGTTAAAAACGGGATTGACTGTAATCGGAATAAGTGTGTGTGTGTGCACAGTTTTAGACCACTTCATTAGAATAAAATCTTTTTTTAATGTTTCTGTCGAACTAGTTCATGTTTTGTATATTATCATATTTCTATCCACGTGTGGCATCTGTGAGTTGCCGTGATTTTTATTGATTAAATTTAGTTCAGTTGATGTAGTTATTTTTCTTTTCCGCCGATATATCTTGCATGTACGATCAATCGATATCGTTTATGTATATGATCGTATAAGTGCTCATTAATTTATGTATGATTTTACTAATTTTCCCTCTTATGAAACAATCAACTTTCTTTGGTTTGACAATGCCGTAGTCCACGCACTGTGCTGATAATACTCAGGCGACATTAGTTGTAGAGACACTTCCTAGAATAGAAATCCCTCGGGATAAGGACTTATGATCACCTCCTCGCCGAGCCCGATAATGATAATGACAATAGTTCTACTGAAGCTATATATTTATTATTATAGTGTTGGTTATGTCGGCGGTTTTTTTTTTTTTTTTTACGTGTAGCAATCCATCACTTGTCAGTGGTTCAAAGAGGACGGGTTCTTTTTTACTTGTTCTGGCGACTGGTAGACGACTCACGTCTTTCATTGTTCAAATTTCATCAAAAGTTTTGCTGCATGTCTTTATAATGTCCATCAAAGAGAAAATCGCCACTTAGCAGCTTGGTGGAAAAATTATGGATAAACCGCCAACATCGCCGGCTCTGCCAAATTTGTCCGATTTTGACCCGGTTTCTTGTTGTATCCATTTTGTCGCCATTTAACAGGTTGGAGAAACAAATGGGAGATACAGCGCCAACATCGAGGACGCGGCAAAATTTGTCCGATTTTGACCCTATTTCCATGTTGTCCGCATATGTCCCGTCCGATTTTGACTCGCTACCTTTCGTTGTAAGCAGGATTTTTCCCCACGATGTAAAGTTAATAGTCCCTTCTTGAAAATAAATATAGTAGTTTCAACCCGACGAGGCTAAAATTTGACGCCCAACGTGAAATATGACGATTTTTTAACTCGCGATCAACTTTGAAAAAAGCAATGTTTGCAAAAAAATATATATTTCTTGAAATTTTTTTATAAATTGTTATAAACTTCTGCAAAAGTTATATCAACTCTTTATCATAGGCGGAAGATAGTCTTGAAAGTCTGGGGAGAGGGGCATGATTTCATATATATGCATATACATTAGATCTAGAGATGTAAAATTGTCAAGAATAATCTTTCGGAGAATATTCTCATCGAGGAGAATATTCTCTGCTAGGACTACTATTATAAATAACTTCAGAATATTCTTATAAGTTCTTGATGAGAATGTTCTCTTATTTATAATATGGTTACATATAATATCCTTGAGAATATTCTCTGGGACTACTTTCATAAATTACTGGGGCATATTCTTATAGAAAATAATAAGAATTATTCTGAAGTTATTAATAATAGTCCTTCCAGAGAATATTATCGAATATTCTCCTCGATGAGCATATTCTTCAGTTACCAAAATCTTTCCAGAGAGTATTATCAAGAATATATGTAATAACATATATTATAATAAATAACTTGAGAATAATTATTTTTGTATAATAATTATTATTTTTGATAAGAATATTCTCTAGTAATTTATAATAGTCCTTTGAGAGAATATTCTCCGGAGAATGTCCGTCTCTCTTCCCGTCAAGAAGATGGGTATATTGAAGTTTGTAGACCACAATATTAACGTTTGAAAGCAAGAAAATTAAACCAACAGGGCTGAATTGCACAACTTTTAAAGAAATGTGAGTGATACAGAATTTAAGTGTATGTGCATTGAAGAAAACAACAGTTCTGTATCTTAGAATGAAGGTGATTGTATAATAATTGCTTCCTTTATCAATCAACTTTGATTTAATTTCTTTTGTTGTGAACTTATTTCTGAAAATTTATCTAATTTTAAAATAATTTTTTAATGTTTTAATTTAATGGTTTCTAAAATCTTTATAACCAAACTTTTAAAACCTCTCATCATGACCTGGAGAATATTCTCGAACTAAAGTTGTTATTGGGGGGGGGGGGTGATTATACCAAAAATTGTTTTGTTGTAAATGTTTCAGGCAATCAAAACTGATTTGTTTCACAATATAAACAAAATTAGTAAAAAATTTAAATTATTTAAAAGAAAAATGAATATTCTCGATTATTCTCCAATTTTTACATCCAGGAGAATATTCTCACCTCACATCTCTAATTAGATCGGTCAATTAAATCAGTCCCCTAATTTATTTTATATTTATTTATTTTTAAATATGATAACTGGTAGTATATTTGGGAATTTTAGAAAAATTGGATATTAATTTAGCATGTTTTTCTTTGTGGTTAGTGTAAATTTCAAATTATCCTTTTCAATCTGTATAAATTAACTTCATTTCATTAAAATAATTAGTAATGATGATTTTTGGAAACCTCATGTTTCATGTGGCAAAAAAAATTTACGAAAAAAATTATTTGTTTTTTAAAAAAATTATTTATGTTCATGGAAAAAAATTTCAGATCGAAAATTAGTATATAAATTTCCAAAAATTTAATTTCTATAAAAAGTCATAAAAAATTAGATTTCTTTGTAAACAAATATTTAAAAATACTGTGGTGCTCATTAGACCTTTTAATTTCCAAAGATGTTAATTTCATACAAAAATTTGACTGTTTCAGTCATCAAAACACGAATCTCATTTGGCGAAAAAATGTGGTTGCCAAGAGAAACATGTAAGTATACTCGGACAGCATTCAAATAAAAGGATCAAATTGCAACTAATTTCAGATATAACTTCAAAAATGAGTGGTTATTCGATTAATTATTAATAGCCTCATAAGTTAAGACAAATATTGTTGAAAAATATGCAAGATCTTAAGACTTATCACGCTAGAAAATTATGAACTTTGATGAACTTTCTTCACACACACATGCGCGAGCTTTAATACCTTATATTTATTCAAAAACATTCGAGTATTTAATAATAATACACATCTGTGAAAAGTGGAGTCCTCCTTTGACTTGTTTTTCGGAACAGCCGTAAGCACAACACGCAGTTACCATTTTTCACGACGATTTCAAATTAATTCACACACCTTGTCCTGCTTACCATAGAAATTGGCCGTAGAATGAAATTTACCAGCACAAGGAAGAAGGCAGTCACGTGACACAATGTTTGCAGAGAAAAAATAGGGAGTTTCCCTCTCTCTACCCTTATTTCTTCTCTAAGACTACAATGCATTAGCGGTACCTCCGTGAACCACAAACAAGAATTGGCACAAAAGCGCAAGGATTCGGCACTTTGGCGCACCACGTAGCAAGGGAACCATTTTGGCGCAGTTTAGCGCAGCTCTTGTACCCCTGCAGGTGGATAAATTGCATCCTTGGTCCCCATATCAGTTAGAATGGCTTTGTTTCTTGTTCTCAGACTTCCGTTTGTGTTGGCAAGGGAGATTGGAACTGGCATTAGTTCGACACAAAATGTGATTTACATCCACATTACGACCTGTGGCATAGGCAATTAGGAGAATATTGCCAAGGCCGGGCTTAAGAATTTTGCGGCCCCCTCCAAAAAAAGTTTTATGCAGTCGCTCCCCAACTTATACATTTTTCGACTTACGAACATAAATTTTGAAGGGGAAAAAATTGTTCAGAAAGAACTCATTTTATTGCACTCATTTTTTCATTATTTCAGAAACGTGTTCATAGTTGAGATCGTAATCAATAGAGCCTGGAACTTCAGGCAAGGTTGAAATAGGCACTAAAAAAGGCATTTATAATTTATGAGAGGAAGAAAAGATAACAATGAGGGCCCAAAAATTAGCTGAAAAATTAGTTGCACTTAATCCATCTACTCTTCCAATTAGAGTTTGTAATAACTATATCATTATCCGAGTTAAATTGTTAAATTGATTTCAAGCCCAAAATAAAGTACTTGAGGTCCCTCAGATCAATTCCAGGGCCACCATTACCAGACGCGGAGCCCTAAGAGAAAATGATCTGTGGGCTCCTTAGAGTTACGAATAATTTTCGTTTATTTGGAATAATCACTATCGTTTCTATAGTTGAAACATAGCTACCTTGTTCTAATGTTGTAAAAAAATTTACCTTTTTTATATTCCCACATATGCGGGACTCCTGCGACCGTGGGGCCCTGAGTGATGCATCTGTCGCACACTCCTGAGGGAGATTCTGATCAATTTAATTGGATATCAACAAATATATATGTAAACTAAATAGCCATGGTTATTTTCAGTGCATTTATGTCATAAATCTTTTATGGTGTAAAAGCAAAATCAAAACAACATGGGCCCCCCAGAGCTCTGCCTTCTCCTATTCCACCTTGGGTGAGTCATGACATCAACTGATGACCTCTTGAAACAGTCATCGGTCAACTATACATACACAATCCAGTTCCAATGCCTGAGCGAGGCATATAATGTGAAGCATGAAAAGAAGCAAAAAGTTCTAATTTTCCTCTGCTTTTCTAGCTCGGGCTGCATTCATGTGAAACACCACGTCTGACACCCATGGCCCCCCAAGGGTGGGACTGACAGGGATCCAGCCGGAGGCCCGGGCCGATTCTTACCTTTTTTTTTCAACGACATCTGGTCAAAGTTAACTCATGCAACACCAAGTTTATCTTGCATATCACTTATTCGCATTTAAATGGAGGTGGGGATGGGGACAACTTTCTGATGTGGAAATTAATACTGAGAGTTGGAAAACAACTTTTGTTTCTCAATGCTCAAAATATTCAAGTTTTGCATATTATGTCCTCTGAAATGCACAGGTAAGCTTAAAACTATGTTAAATTAGGCATTTATGGCAGAAAAAGTTCAAAAAAGGCATTTTTACAGAAAAGCTTGAAAGTAGGCAAAAAAAAAAGCGCATTCAACACATTTCGCCTGAACTTCCGGGCTCTAGTAATCAAACACGATATATTTAGAGGAATTACATTTTAATTAATTTGACAAAATTTATAAATGATTAATAATAATTAGCGTAGTCCACCTGCTTACACTTTATCGCGGCTTCTCATATTGAACAGACATACATTTCTGACATACTTTTAAAGCGCTTCATCATTTTTATCAAATACATGTTGCAATTTGATAACTTTGATCATTTTTTGAATCTTTTATTGCTGTTTTTGCTTAATGTAAATAATAGAAGTAAAGGAATCAAGTACTGGGATTCACAAAAATGAAGAAAAACATTCTGAAACCTGTTAAAACCGAATTTGAAAATGTGGATTAATTTAAAATTACTACAGTATATTCCGTTTCCCACTTAGAAAGTTTTCTCGTTTAGTACGACTTATTTCCGTAATCCTAACTTTTACTTTCACTTATCGAGATTTCCCGTTTAAAGCGTTTTCCTGCCTACAACTTTTTTTATGACGAGTTTTATGAAAACGCTATAAGTGGGACTCACTGTGCATGAGCTCTTCAATGTTATTGTTTAAAACCAAGAGTTTCTTGTCACAAATAAAATCCAAGATTGCAATCTCTATATTTGAATATTCAAATTAAAAAAGGTGTCCTGATATAGGTTGTCAAATATTAGCAACATTAGCTGCAATCAGCCTAAACCTCGGATATACACTCATGTCCATAAATTGAGGATAATGCCAGCTCCGGCAAATAAAGGTTCACAAACAAAACAAACGTTACTTATTCGTAAAGCCCATTTATTAAACAAAATATAAAGAACAAAAACGATGGTGTATGTATGATACCATTCATAAAAACTACGATTTTTGCTCTCTGGAGCAATTGTAAAAAATACCTCCTTTACAAAAACTTACTATTGCATGGTTGGTATGATGGTTAATACATTGTATGTCTCCCATGCGATGAAATACAGTCCGTGCAACGCCTAGGCATGCTGAGTATCAAATTATCGATCTGATCTTGGGGAAGATCACTCCACTCAGCAAGCAATGCTCTCCGAAGTTCCGGTACACATGTAGGAGGTGGTTGACGGGCTGCAACTCGTCGGCCAAGCATGTCCCACACATGCTCTATCGGATTCAAGTCAAGTGAGAATGCTGGCCATTCCATACGGGTTATATCCTCAGATTCAAGGCATTCGTTTACGATGTTTGCTCGATGAGGACGGGCGTTGTCGTCCATAAACACAAATTCTGCGCCCATGGCACCCCTAAACAAACGTACATGTTGTTCCAGAATGATGTCCCGATAAATTTGGGCTTTCATGGTTCCGGTTTGAACATGCAGATCTGTTCTGGAACCCAGTGTAATTCCACCCCAAACGAGCAATGCTGCACCACCGTAACGATGTCGTTCAATGATGTTGTCTTGGTGGTAACGGGTACCTGGCGTTCTCCATATGAAAGTCCGACATGAATCAGACTGCAAGCTAAACCTGGACTTGTCGGAAAACATCACACAAGCCCACTGTGACGATGTCCACATTGCATGTTCTCTACTCCAGGCTAATCGCTGCCGACAGTGAGTTGCCGTGAGCGGAACACATCTGACAGGCTTGCGAGCATGTAGACCAATATCTCCCAAACGTCTGTACACGGTTTGTCTTGAAACTGTGGTACCCGTGGCTGCAGATAGCTGACGAGACAGGTCGGATGCTGTGCTCCGTCTGCTTCTTTTGGCAGTTACTGCCAAATACCGGTCTTCATTCGGTGTTGTAACTCGGGGGCGACCTGTACTGTAACGTCTACTGACATTTCCTTTATCTTAGAATCTTTGCCAAAGCCTAGAGATGACACTTTGGGCAATTCCAAGTTCCTCGGATACTTCCATCTGAGTACGCCCACATTCCAGGCGGCCGATAATTCTACCATGTAAAAAATCATCCACATGCGTCCTCTGTGTCAAAACTATTCGCTTATGGCACTGAGCGCCTTACAGAACTCTTGTGAACAATTTTACTTCTTTGCCACCATTCCTTATATACCCCCTCTTACACTCTCGTCATTGTGACGTACTATCGGCATCATCTGGTGGCTTCCTGAAATTTGCATATCATTCTTGCAGATGTGTGTGATAATTCTACAGGTGAAATTTTTACTTTAGATTTCGATTTCCGTGTGATTCTGAATTATCCTTAATTTATGGACATAAGTGTAATTTATTTAGTAATTGGCAAACACATTTTGTTATCAGAGAATGCACTATCAAGCAACATAACCTGCATCCTAAATTTTGGACTTTTGTGCTCTTAAATGTTTTTATGCATGAACTCTCTGTTCATGAAACAAAATATCTCTAACGTCGGTACTGTACTAAATGAGTAATTAGATTGAGAAAAGAAATCAGAGAGAGACGTCTTTTTTTCGGAAGCTCAGTAGTAAAGATTGTCAAAATTTAGAGAATTAATGCATTCTATATCCGTCTTCCGAAATATATGAGAATGATTCACAGATGGTAGTGTTAGAAAATTTCCAAGAAGTTCTTAGGCCTCTCTAGCAGAGCCGTAACTAGGATGGGGATACTGGGCACTGCCCCCCAGCGCCAAAGAAGGGAAAGGAAAAGTCTGCTTTGGGGCCCCAAAAAGGCACACTATGGCCCTGCTCCCTAGGGAAACATGATAGTTCAGAGGTTCCCAGGAAGGCATGCAATTAATACTCAGAAGGACAGTGGAATTTGCCTCGCTCTGGGGCAGTCGTCATCTAGAAATGTCCATACCACAGGCTACTATGGCTAATGGAAGCACACCCGGACGAAATTACAAACATTCGCCTAGTGCACACTATTTGTACCTCCAGACCAGTGGGTAACTACAACGAGAGGGAAGGTTTTCAAAGGGGAAAAATTACTAGATTTCTTTTGTGGTGTCCCTTTCACTCACTTCCCTTCTGAAATATAGGTGGCAGCACTGAAAAATCAAACGCAACACTACATATGCACTCAGACTGTTAAGTACACAGCTCTTCGAGACCGTCCATCCCTTTGGGAAAGAGCGCATACCATCCCAAGATGGTCTCTCTGGGCGGTCAGTGGTCATGTCTGTCTGTGGTGCCCCTTTTCGTTTTTATGCCCTAAGCATGTTTTTTTTGTTTTTTTCCTTGGTTAATGAAACCTTTTTATCTTTAATGGCAGAAAGAAAGGCCAGACTTTTCTCAGGGGTAAAGAATGTGACTACCCGCATACACTCTTTTCCTATTTGAAATAAACTAATGTCATTCCTAATAACACTAAAAATGATATTATAGGGGGCTTCAAACTAAAAGCCTCCTTTTACAATCAATAATAGTTTAATGCGAGAAAAATTAAATTTTAATCAAAAATTTCCAAAACATGCTGAGAAAGAAAAGGGTTTCTTTTGGAAGAATTGCGGCCCAGTGTGACAGCACCTTTTGCACCCCCCTAAGTCTGGTCATGAATATTTCTACTAGTTTTCACAATAAGTTTCCTTGCCACTTACTACCAATTCAACTTCAGAGGCACTTAAAGGCCTTTGCATTTGATTTATGTGCAGGATCTCTAAACTTGACTTGTGTGTGACTTTTATCAAGAGCCATCATCCTTTCCTTCACAAAGGTGCCTAGCTTTCACTCGCCCAGTTTTTCAGCTTTGAGGAGAATATCTTGGATAGGAATGAATTACCTTTTGGGTGAGACAATACTAGGGAAAGACCAACGTGTGTAGACCCAAAAAATTGAAAAAAGAAACCACGGCTAAATGTGTTTCGGAACTATATATATGAAGTTCCTTAATCAGTAGCAAAGAAAGAATAGTGAAAAGACTCCTTATAGCGGGAATTACTCACTTTTGTAGACAGAGTCGAATTCAAAATGAACTGGCAACAAGTGCAATGGAGGAAGAAAGAAAAGAAAAATGGCAGAGCCAATCACAAACAAGAACGTGATACTGATGGAGAAAAAATAATTATTGTAGGAACTATCTCCAGATTTTTGAGAAGGGTGGTGTGCTAGTTTGGTCGTTGACCAGGGGCGTAGCCAGAAATTTCGTTCGGGGAGACCAAAGTGATAGAACAATAGATTTGGCCATCTTTTTCCCTTTTTTCAGTCATTTTCTCACATTTCGGGGGGACCAGACTCCCAAGTCCCCTCGCTACGCCCTTGCTGTTGACAACTGGTTTGAGTTTTTGTTGGTGTGGAATGATTTAAAGAAGTCCAAATCAGACCGTGAGGGGCATGTTTGAATAATTTTGGCAGAAGAAAAATCAAATTTTTTCTCAAAAGACCAGCTTGTTGGGCTATGGATGAGCAGTTGAAGTCTTAGTTAGTTACGTATCTTCTGTGCTCTTCTCTCGGGGTAAAAATTATATTTTCGAAGGAATTTAAGCAATGCGTTGGCTGGTTTTTGGGTAGAAAGGCAAAATGATCCAATTTTTGTGTTCAGGTTTAGGCTTGATTGCGGAAGTATTTTTAATAAGTTTGCTGTGTAGATTATCAATAAGATAGTTGTGGTAGTCACGATCGACTGCTATTGGTTTTAGGATATTGAGTTCAGCTACAAGTAGCATCGTTGAGGAGCAGATATTAATGGCTCGCTTCATATATGTATATGTTACAGTAAAGCCCGAAATACGCTTGAAAACGTATACATTTTGGGCTTTTACCAAGCTCTTTGGTAACAGCTGACATTTAGTAACTTTCATGAAAATTAGTAAAAATGCGAATTTTCTAATTTTCTTAAATTTGAAAGCTTTTTATTTATTAATCACAACGATCCTGATGCTAATTAGGATCATAATTAACTAATTAGTCATTCAAATTCGTGAAAATTACTAAAAATGTCAATTTTATAATTTTCATAAATTTGAAAGCTTGTCATTTATCAATCACAACGATCCTGATGCTATTTAAGATCATAATTAACTAATTAGTCATTCAAATTCATGAAAATTACTAAAAAATTGCGAATTTACTAATTTTCATAAATTTGAAAGCTTGTCATTTAATAATCATTACGATCCTGGTGCTAATTTAATCATAATATACTAATTATTCTTTCAAGTTCATGAATTTTTCTAATTTTCCGCACGCCATCGAGTGCACATGTTCCGGATATTTTAATTATAATTGGCAGTAGCAGTAAAATTTGTAATTACAGCTTATTTCGGGCTTTTTTCACCTAGGCAACAACCAAAACCAATCGGAAAGTTTTGGAAAATATGTTATTATACAGTTGTGATATCAATCGTAATAACTGTAATTTACAAATTCTGAAAATGATTATGATTCTCTTGGCAAATTCATTCAATTTAATTTATAGTAATTTTGCCAGCTAATGTTTTTCGAAATAGCCAAAAATCTTATTCCTATTAAATGAATTTCCAATCAAAGTTGGTTCAAAGAATTATTCTCTAAATCATTGTCATTTCTTAAACAGCGTGGGTTTCAAGCGCAGTGGGTAGTTGTTGTTCCATTTTATTTTATGCAATTTTTGGAACTGATAGAAATCCTGTGTGATAAAAAAAAGGCAGCCAGATTCAATATCAAAAACCACTTGTCTGAACTATCCTGTATGAATACCTTTTTACCAAAAAGGAAGCAGACAGTGTTATCTACTCTACGGGAAGTTTTTTGAAGCTCTTTTAAAGTGTACTATCTTCTAGATATTTTGAAAGGCCTCATACGAGTCCTTATCTTATTAGCACTGCCCCTCTTCGTGCGGCGGCTCGAACTTGTCCACCACCCGGGACCGTCGTGAGACAGTTTAGTTTTATCCGAGGATGATGTTACTTTCTGCTATTCATACGAAGTTTTTTTAACAGCTGGCTGATACGAAGATATATGTATTTAGGAAAAAAAAGAAAATTCATCTGCCCTTGCGGGGAATCAAACCCACGTCTTTTCACTTTCCGGGTGAACGCCCTGGACGGACCACTAGACTACAAAGGCAACGACTATCTCAATCTTTCCTTGGAGCTCGTGTGCACTGAACGGGACCGTACATGGACGGCCGGACCTAACTCAGGCCAAAGCTCGCAATTGATGACCCTGCAACCAGATGGCGACTTATTCGAGGATGATGTCACTCTCCACTATCAATACCTTCTAAAGCAGAAGGTGTTGCCACTATCCATACGAAAGTTTTTTAACAGCTGGCTGATGCTAAGATAAATCCAGGAAAGAAAATTCAACTGGTCTTGCTGGGAACTAACCAACTTCCTCTCACTTGCCGGGTGAGCATACTAGACTACAAAGTCACCGAATCCTCTTTCCTTGCAGCTCTTGTGCGCTGAACGCGACCGTACATGGACGGATAGACCTAACATGGACTGCTGTCAAAACTTTCGTAGCAGAGAGTCACATCATTTTCGGATAAATTTCCATCTGGTGGCAGTGTTAGAAATTGTGGGCTTTGGCCTGACTTCGGTCTGGCTGTTCATGTACGGCCCCATTCAGCACACACCAGCTCTAGGCAAAGAAGGATTCGTTGGCTTTGTGGCCTAGTACGCTCACCCGACAAGTGAGAGGACGTGGGTCCCCGCAAGGGAACTTGAATTTTCTTTCCTGGATTTATCTTCCAGCTGTCAAAACTCTCGTAGCAATAGCGGCGAAAAACATCATCTTCGGCTATATTATCAAAGCCTTTGCAAGTAAGAAAATAAAAGCGTTAGCGGGAGGGGGGAACACCAAAACCATTCAAGTGTTTCAGGGCCTCCAAACATCTTAATCCGGCTCTATTAAGGCCCCTACACACGCTCAGCTAGATGCTGTTTTTTTAATCTTCTCTTTCTCTCCTAGAATGTGCCAGTCTTAAATGGATGAACTTGAACTCTGTTTGGGACATTTTTGCTGTGGAACTGGGAAGTATGAGTAGGGTGACCTACTTGGGACCGTCCTGTATTTTCCGGGACATTCCCTTATTTTCACGTAACTTTTGCTATGCCGACTTTTTCGTAAAACTGTTCCGGTTTTTTCAATGAAGCCAACTTTAATTTTTAGTCTTTATTGAAATCAATGATTGAAATTACTGCATTTTCAACTCATAAATTATGATAATAACGAGTATAAATAACAAAATTCATCTCACATATTTGTCATCATTTTATCATAACTTTTTAGCATTCAGTAAAAGAGTTTGCAAAGATGTCACAGTTTTTATTTGGCAAACCACTCAAAAAGATATAACAATTTTTTTTTATTTCATCGATAACTGCTTCCATGATGATAGCTTCTCTACGGATTTGAAATAATACCAAAAACAAGCACAATACTTCTTCTGTTCTTAACTTCACATTCGCGCGAATCTAATTTTTCCAATAAGGAACAATATAAAAAATAAAAACTTATCACAGGTGGAATTCCCTCGATGAATACCCTCTCTCCTTCAAGAGTTTTTTTCCAAGCATTTCCATAAATTCTGTAACTAAGATTTTTCTTTGGCGGACCACAGCAAAAAGCTTCGAAGGCCACATGTGGCCAGTGGGCCATGAGTTGAAAACTCCTTGGCTAAAGCCTCCGAAGAACACATGAAAGAAAGAATGAACGAGTGGATAGGATATGAGCGTAGACATTCCAAAAGTGACTGTTGGGGCCCAGGAATCATTGTCGCCCGACGATTTTTGGCATTTGCTCAGCTCTAACGAACTTTTAAAGTAGTCTATGGTTCAATCCCTGTCCTGTTTGGTATATGTGCAAAATTTGGCGACGATCGGCTTCCGGCACAACTCACTAGGTAGTAAATTGCTCATGGTGATAGGCCTGAGTTGTGCTCAGTTAAAAAAAAAAAGTCTAAGTGACACGCACAAGGATCTGTCTCAATATTAGAAAGGATTCGCTTTACTCTCTACCAACCACACCATAGAAGTTTTCACACCACATAAAGAAGATTAAAGTACCGCATGCATACTCCCTTGAAAACGACTTAAAGATTTCAGGAGCAGCTGATGCAGATTACCGATCAAAATCAGCTACAGCAGCATGCTACAAGACTGATGGAATTAATAAACATTAACTGCAAGACTATCTTAGATTGTAAGAACAATCCACTCACACCCAAAGGGTATCAAATGGTGGACGGAGGGTCTCAAACGACAAAAAAAGTACGGGCCATCTAGAGAAAACTAAACCGTATGAAGAGGACTGGACAGGATATTCGTGACACTATGGCCTCCTTTCGAAGGGCTCGAGTACTTTTCAAACGAGAAGTAACGCAAACCAAATCCAGCTCCTGGAATAGGCTCTGCACGCAAACTACTACGGCGTATGTATGCCCTATAAGGCAGTATTTCGGCACAGGTGAACGCAGATGCAACTTCCAGTGCAGTCCAGCTCCACACCAAAAGATATAGCAGAGCAACATCTAGCAAGCCCTTTTCCAGAAGTGTGTTGTACATCAATACCGATCCAAAACGACCATCTGGACAGCCCTCTTGCATAGCCACTATTTGAGGAACATGAGATCTTACGAATAATACAGGGTGATTCAGAAAAGATGGGAAAAGCTTTAAGAGGTTCACAAAGAGTTATAGGCAAAAAAAAAAATATATATATATATATATATATATATATATATATATAAAATATTTTACTCTCAGTTCTCATGGAACGCACTTAAAAGATTTCAGTCACAATTCGGCAGCCGATTGTTTAAATACTTCGTCCGGTTACGCTGACCTCTAATTTGGGAAAGATTTTCGAAAAACTTCTTATACAAAGATTCTCCTACTATGTTGAGCGGGACGGCCTCCTTCATCCTCTTCAATTTGGTTTTCGTATGGGTCGCTCAACGGATGATGCTCTTCATCATTTAATGCAGCGGTTCCCAACCGGGGGTACGCGAAAAGAAAATGGTAATGGCGGCCATCCATATAAAAAAGAACAAAATAATTAAAAAACATTAAAAATAATTTTTAAAAGTAGGTAGAGGTTTTTACTAATATTGCCAGTTGTAATATATTGACCTTCCCTATCAATAAAATCTTCTATAACAGAGGGATTGTGTCAAAGCCTCCTAGAAGTAGTATCTAGGAAGCTTTGGTTGTGTCCGCTGGAAGATTCGGCCTTTTCTCCTCCCGTCTCCAACCTATGATCGGGATTCGTGAACTCCATCCTCTCGACTCACTTTTCTTCGGTGTTTAAGATTTGATTGTTGACACATGCCTGGCTGTGCATAAAAGCGAAGAATTAATCCGTGTTGTGTTTAACTTTTGTTGTGGACGTTTGTATTAAGGCGTGTGCGTGATATTCCCACAATTATCTCTCCGCGTCAACTTTTCTACGAAGCACCTACTACTCATGCGATTTGCGCTATGGATCAGTGGCTAAAAATTAGATCTGCGTGGAAGTTGACCGAAACACCAAAATGAAATACCGAGCACCTGTAAACCTGCAAGCATTTTGAATATTCTAAATGTGATTCTACCAAAGCTACCGAAACCTCCTACTACATTAGCTATCGTATTGTGAGACGGGGGGAAAAATCACACTATTGGTAAAAATATGTCAGATGCATGTTCGCAGAGGAAATTGCTCTTATAACGAGTTTAATATCTTCGTCAAATAATACGGTGTCTCGAAGAATACAGGACATGTCAGACGATGTTGAGAGCACAATTATAAGTCACGTCAAAGGTTGTGAATTTTTTTTTCTATCCAAGTCGACGAAAGTATCGACGTTTTGCGCAATATTCTGTGCTACTTGTAATTGCTAAGCACTTGAAAGAGAATTCGAAGTAAATCTTTTTATTTGTCACCCATTGAAGGGGTCGTACGACTGTTAAAGACTTATTTGAAACAATTAATCATTATTTGGAACGATGACCATTGAAAAGAATTGAAAAATGCATTGGGCTCACAACAGATGGAGGAAAATGCACGGAAAGTTGCTTCTCAGGTCGTCGTCCACGCGTGGCAGTCCCGTCTCAACGCACGGCCCGGTGATCTCAAGAGAAGAGGGGCCTCACAAAAATGAGATCTGGTTGAAATTTTCCAGAATATACCCGGTAGGGACTCAGAAAAACCACATGGCCTGGGGGCCCATGATGCTCTTAAGACGGCCCTGGTTGTGGGAAGACATGGACATCCTTCACAACGCTTTGCTTTTTGTACACGGAAGTTACGTGGCTATCTCGGGGTTAAGTCCTGATATTGCTGTTCGAACTTCGGAACGAGGTAACCCTTTTTTTAGGAAGTGTTTAAAACACTTCACGATTTCTTGTCACAAGCCGAGCTAAATTTAATAGTCGGCCACCACCTGGTCGGATTAAAATCCTCGTTTGAAAAATATTTTTCAGAGCCGGAAATGGGTGATCGGTGGACATCTAATCCTTTCAAAGAAGACTGTTTTGAACCGGCTTTTGATTGTCGATTCCAGAAAAGGAGAAATTGCTAGAGCTCGCATCAGATACCCCTCTGAACATCCTCTTCAATGACGGGATGGTGAACCTAGGCAGTTTTTGGGCTTGTCACGGTGACGAATACGTTGAACTTTCTAGAAAAGCCATAATATTTTTGTTGCCGTTTGTTAGCACATAGCTTGTTGAACGGGCGTTTTCTTCGTATAACTTTTACATGAAAAATGAATATAGAAGCAAATTGAACGCAGCTCCGGCTTTGAGTTTGTATTTATCCTCTTTTGAGCTTAATTTTGTCAAAACTTTGTAATTCAATACAGTCCCAAACATCACATTAATTTTTTTCCCAATCTTTGAGTTAATTTGTTTTTGCTTACTTGAAAAATAAAAAAGCTAAATAGGGAAAAAATAGACCATTTAATTTAATTCAATATGTACCTTTTTTTGGTGAAACAGATTGTGGGGGGGGGGGGGTTCGGGGTACGTGGAAAGGAACCGAGCCAGCTGGGGGTACGCGGACTGAAAAAGGTTGGAAACCACTGATCTAATGGAACAGATTGAGAATACGAGGAAGGAATATTTACTCACAGCCGTTATCTCCTTCGGCATTAAGAGAGCTTTCAATTGTGTGCGTCATGAGGTAATAGCTGATAACCTCCAAAGGATGTCTATTCCTCTTCAGCTAAGAAAAATTTTGTAGGACATTTTCTCGGTGCGCACCTTAACTCTTAACACAAGTACAGTACCAGCATCCAAGACGTAGGTTTAAGGTTACCCCCAGGGCTCATGTAGTGGACCCGCTTCTTGGAATACTGCATTCGAATCATTACTTCGACTCCAGTGTGCCCGGAGGTCACAGCATTTGCCTTTGCCGATGACTACCTGTTCTTGGTGTCTGCTAAGGAACCCACTGAAATTACAGCCTCTGTCAACGATGCGTTGACACAGATCTCCGAATGGTTACAACAAAATGATTTATAAGTGGAACAATCCATATCATCATTTCTCTGGCAAAACAAAAGGAAAAAGAGTTCCACTATCAAAATTAACTGGGAACGAATTAAGTTTGCCGAAAAAGGTCTCAAAATTTTAGGAACATGGTTCGCCAACAAGCTAATTTTTTTAGCACGCGCACATTACTTAGAAAACGACCAATATGCTGGATCATTTCAGACGATTATTGGGTGCAGAGTGGGGATACCAACGTAATCTGAAGAATACTCTACAGAACTGTACTGTATCGAAAGATTTCCCTTGGGGCTCCCATCTGATTTTCTTCTCCCCTCTGCTCGGTTCCTGGAAAATGTCAGAGATGGACGTGATTCACAGACAAGCTCTAATTAATATCATGCGAGCATATCGAACCATGGCCACCACGGTTTTACAGATTGCTACTGTCAACCCCCCACCCACTGAGCCTGGCTATAAATTCTTTTCAAATTTATCAAACTTCGCAATTTTACTAATTTTTACGAATTTGAATGATGCACATGTACAGTAATCGTTTACTGTACATGTACAGTTTTTTTGTTATATTGTTCAATGCTCTCACTTGTATCAATAATCATACAAGTTTTACACTGCACTGTAATATTCATGTACGGAAATAAAAATTGAAATTGAAACGAAAAAAAAAAATCAGCATCGGGATCGCAAAGACAAGCTTTCAAAATTTTGAAAATTATAGAAATTGCATTTTTACTAATTTTCACGAATTTGAATGACTAATTAGTTAATTATGATCTTAATTAGCATCAGGATCGTTTTGATTGATAAATGAAAAGCTTTCAAATTTAAGAAAATTAAAAAATTCGCAATTTTTTAGTAAATTTCACTAATTCGAATGACTAAATAGTAAATTAGTTATGATCTTAATTAGCATCAGGATCATTGTGATTAATAAATGACAAGCTTTCAAATTTATGAAAATGAGTAAATTTGCAATTTTAGTAATTTTCACAAATTTGAATGACTAATTAGTTTATTAATTATGATCTTAATTAGCATCAGGATCATTGTGATTGATAAATGAAAAGCTCTCAAATTTAAGAAAATTAGAAACTTGGCATTTTTACTAATTCTCATGAAAGTTACTAAATGTAAGCTTGGTAAAAGCCCGAAATGTACACGTTTTCAAGCGTATTTCGGGCTTTTACCAACTCGACTTGGTAAAACCTTTGAGGCATATTTTTGTGCGGGAGGATGCGCAGAGAGGTGATTATGGGGGTAAAGAAACAAACGATTTACAAAAGACAATGGTAGAAAAAGTTTGTTTGTGACGAGCGACCAATACGGCCAGGAATGCAAGTTGGTTATTGTTTTCTTCCTCTATAGTGAATTGGATGGAGTGGGTCAATGGAATTGAGGGTATTTAAAATATGGTCAATTTTAACGTTATGGTCGAGAAGGGTGGAGCAATCATCAAAATATCTGACGTAAAAAGGAAATCGAATTGCACGGAAGAGTTTTGTTTCAAAATAGTGCATGTAGATGTCACTAAGTACAGGGCTAATTTCCCACAGCAAGACCTTCAGTCATGCGATATAACTGTTTGTTAAAAGAGAACGTAATGTGGTTGAGACACACGCAAATCTCAGCGACCATCGTCAAAAACTTGATTTTTCTCAGCAACCCGCGGTATGTCGTTATCTATTTTACGAAAAACTCCCTGGTCCGAGAGTTGCGTTAGCTCCGAAAGGGATGGACCAATCGGATAATTTTCTCCGCTGCTGATAATCATCATCACTATCAACGAGTGCTGCAGCACGACCTGCGTCTGCAGCAGACCCAAAACCAGCAACCGATCAAAAAGCATAATTTTGACGACATCAAAAAGGGAGATCCCCTTCCCTAGAACTCCTTAATACTTCTCTGGCAAAACAAAAGGAAAAAGAGTTCCACTATCAAAATTAACTGGGAACGAATTAAGTTTGCCGAAAAAGGTCACAAAATTTTAGGAACATGGTTCGCCAAGTATATGAAGGCGTCTTACCCCTCCCTTCCTCGCTTAGCGGTGACTTGTCCTGCTTGGCGACTTCTATCAAGGTTTCTAGAATATATAAAGGACTTGTATGTCATGTTGGCGAGAGAAATTTGTGGCGTCTGTAAAAAAGGATTTCAAAAGTAAATCCCCCCCCCCCCCCTTATTAAGGAAACACGTGAGAAATGTCCACAAAATTTTATGTGAAGGTTCCATTTCTTGCTTTGAAGAGAACTGTTCTGTGTGCAAAGTTTAGAACATTTTGTGATTACAGAGAACATTTCAAAGAAGTGCATTCTGTTACGTAAACTTAACATAAAATTTCTGTTACGAGGATATAATACATCAAGAACAAATGAGTTTTCTTTCAAAAAAATTATAAACATGGATTTTTTTATAATTAAAAAAAAAAATCTATGAAACAAAAAAATAGATTTTATGTCATTTCATACGCGCTATTCATGCGAAATCTGCGTTAAAACCCTTACTTTTTTAGTTTATTAATCTCCTTTGCAATTTAAATATTGAAACAATTAAGTTTTATGTTTTTTCTATTTGTATTTTTTCTGCTTTAACAGGGGTTTGATCCTTAAAATTTCTTGGGCTGTGTACTATTGACAATAACTTAATATGATTTTAAAAAAAACAAGTAAGATTCATCCTGTTTTGATTCTATCATGTCAGACATAATATAAATAGAACATTTATTTATAAAAGCATGTTTATTTTGATTGGATACTGGTGATATGAATGAATCACATTTAATCATACATTAAAAAAACGAAGATAGTAATGAGAAAAACAAAAAAACCTCAGTCGAGTTGTGGGATTCGAAACCACAACCTTCGCAATGCGTATCTTAGGCCGGTATTACACTATGAAAGTTCTTTGTCAAAGATCATTTAGGTGGTGGGGGGGGGGGGGGGAAGGAGTTCGAGTGATGATTGTTTGAGAAATAGAGGGGTAAGAAAATATGAAATTGGGTTATGGTATTTGGTTGGCATATATGAAATGGTATATTATTTCCGAAAGTAAAGTATTTATGTAAATTAGGCCCTATACTTCTGGTACTTGCAATCAGGTAGTGGGAGCCCTATAACATCACTCGGTCTGGGGCCGTGGCCCCCACAAGGGGTGGGCTGACAAGGCTCCAGCCCTGGGGCCCGGGATGATTTTCATCATTTTTTGTTTTTTCAACTATAAATTCATCATAAAGGGGAACGTGAAAGATTCCAGCCTAGGGGCTGGATGTGGGGGCCATGCCCGGGGCCTTATGATGCTCTTAAGTTTTACAGACCAGACATGAGTTATAGCAAGATTGGGGTTGGATGGGTCAATGAAGGTTACATGTCGTGGGTGACAATCTACGAGTCCGCAAATTTTAGGGGGCGGGATTGTTTCCAAGTTTTTCTTTGGGGAGCCACACTGGTGGATCGATTTTTTTTCAATGGATTAAGTTCCATAAAATCGAAAGTTGTACTTCAAGAAAAAAGCCCGAATATCTCTCTGAAGCACTACCGTACTATGGCGAGAATCGACGTCGGGTATGTTTTGTCAACGCGATAGCTAGATGGCGATCTCTAGCTTTAGATAACGCTCTGATTCTGTTCATTCCCATATAACCACTCAAAGAAGGATCGACGTAACTACAGATTTGTGTCAGAATTCCTCACTCTTCGTAAGCAAATGCGCCACAGCGTTGGTTGATTTTCAACTTTGAGCCCTGAAGGCTAGTCGATCACACGTTAAAAAGTCGCGCCACTGAGAGCAACAGTCCTACAACAGTACAAATATTCAATCATTACGCTTCACTCACAATTTAAAATATCGATGGCAGCACTGGAAAATCAGACAACACTAGATAGGCACTCAGACTGTTAGGTACACTCCCACATTTCCGGCACAACTCATTCGGTAGTAACTTGTCCATGACGATAGACCGGAGTTTTGCTAGGTTTGAAAGAAAGTCTTTGTAAACGTTAGAACCATTGAAATATTGATAACAATTCAATGGACCACTTACAGCCATGATTCCATGACTCCCTTCTCTCAGTCAACGGTTTACCCACAACTCTCTTAATACTTGAAGTACTCCTTCAAATCACTGAACAGTTACACATCAATATAAATAGTTTGGGTCTGATAAAGGCTGGTGACTCACCCATAGAAGCTGCGATTCACACTTTGAGAACAACTGACTTGCAGTACACGGGTATTAATATTTTATTCAAAAGCTACGTGAACATCTTTAATGTTTGTGATACATAAGTAAATAATTCAGTTTTCTTCATTAAACTCGAATATTTACGTTGTATCGGTTTTCACGAATATCGGGTTTGTCGAATTTTTTTCACGCGCCACTTCGCTATATCCGGGCTCGACTGACACATCACTGGATTTGTTAATTCATATAGATCATAGTATCCCAACCTTTTTCATCCCATCGCCCCCCAATGCAATCTAACCCATAGAATCCTATGTTATACCCGTAGCTTCCACCGTCCCCCCCCCCTGGATCTTTCCATCGCCCCCCAGGGGGCGTTAACGCCCACGTTGGGAATCACTGATATAGATGATACATTTATTTCATTATCATCTGAGATAGTTGACAGTAAACCAATATCGGTGCCCCAGTGGCAAGATACTCGTCTACCATCGTGAATGTTGTTGTCTGGGTCCCGGGTTCGAACCCAAGGGAGGATATAGATAAGATATTTTCCCTAACGAACTCGAGGCGCCCACCGATAGATAGCGCCTTCACTTCCAACCTGTCTCACTAATGGCAGTAAATAGCGATATGGCCAGAGTTGGTGTAGTAGTAAACGAATATCAGGTGGGAAATCTTTTATCAAATATTGCCTCCTCATCAATGTTTGATAAAAGAGTTATGCTGATGCACTTCCTATCCTGCACTGTGACGTATTAACTCTTCAAAAACCTGTTATTTCTACGCAGGGCCGCAACTAGATATTTTGTCACCCGGGGCAAGTCGGCATTTTGGCGCCCCTTGTAATGTAGAAGCAGTTAAAGGGTGAATTCGGCACCCCCTTCTTGTTCAGCGCCCGGGGCACCAGACCCGCCTGCTCCCCCCTATTTGCGGCCCTGTTGCTAAGTTACCTTCTCCTCTCACTTGCCACTCCCTTCTCTGAGGAGAAAAAAAGATTCTTTTCCGTGTGTATTTCTTGGATTTAAAAAAAAAAAATTGATTTTCTATCATATTTATTGTTGAAAAAAAAACCCCCGCAAGAACGTATAACTAGGCTGAGGGGGCTCCGAGCCGAATGTGGCGCACAAAAATTTACACTTACTAGGGGTCTGTTCATTGAAAATTTGGGTCCGCTTTCCGGACCCTTCATAAAATTCCGTATCCAAAAACGAACCCTTCACGATGATGAATAATGAATCCATAAATTTGAAATTTCATTTCTTTTGCTATAGATCAACTAGATTATTTCGCTTCCCACAAAATTACTCATTTCATCCAGGTTTAGGTTCACTTGTATTCAAGGCCATTAGTTAGGGTCTCGACATTTCCAGAGGGGTGCGAGGTCATCATGCGCTCAATGCGTGGAGAGGCGGATCAGTGGGCAAAGCGCACTCGGCATCATAGGCGGAGATAAGGTATGTCCTCACTGGTGCGTCTTCTTTCAACAGCTTTCAACTTTCAATCTCGTTTTTTTTTTCTTTACCGCTGAACTCTATCGCATGCCTCAAGTGGCGTGCCTTTTTTCTGTCTTCACCTATACGGCTAAACCTTTCAATTCAGATGCCGATGCAACTGTCGCAGTGGATGCAATTTCCACATTTTAATGTGAAAATATGTGAGGGAAAATTGCTCTATAAAAGACGGAATATATAGACGAAATCATTCTCAAAATTGCTCAACTTCGGAATAAATTAAAAATTAAATCAAGTCGTTCGTCAACTTTACCCGAATATAGTCGAGTCAAAGAAATTAGGAAAACTGTATACTTCTATTTTGCTAAGTCGTAATCTAATACGTATTTAAATAATTTTTTTCGTTCAAAATTATAGTCAGCGCAGCATTATTTTTCTCAAGTGTTTGTTCATACACCAAAGCACCAAATCCGTGGTAATAGAAGTGAAAAACTTGAAATTTTCAAATTAAATAATTTTTCATAATAAAAAGTAGCAGAATATGATAGCCCAAGATGATCAGATTTAAAATATTTTCGCACACAAATCCGAATATCAAAAGAAAATTATTTAATATGTTGTTTCAATCAATTTTTAAACTTGAAATACCGTACTTTCGACAGTCAGTAACAGAAAATTTCTCTAGGAGAGAATTTCTTGTGC
Source organism: Pholcus phalangioides (assembly GCF_987345545.1). Taxonomy (NCBI): domain Eukaryota; kingdom Metazoa; phylum Arthropoda; class Arachnida; order Araneae; family Pholcidae; genus Pholcus; species Pholcus phalangioides. The sequence continues at coordinate 29,302,630 of NW_028301604.1, read as the reverse complement.
GCTCATCCATAAACTTGGCGTGCTACTCGAAAGGTTCCTCCTGCGTACGCTTCTGGTTGCAGCTCTAATAATATTGATGGAAATAAAATCTGCATATAACTGTACAGTTTTTGAGAAAATAGCGAAGATTATTATTGCGCTGAAGGGCACAGCCTGTTCCTCATAAATTCGGGCCCTGTGCAAACATTAATCTTTTCCTTCCCCACCCCACCCAACTTTTATATAAAGTTCTTTGAGGCAACTTTTTTCCAGTCGCAAGCGCAATGCTTGTTCCCATCATCAAAAAGGGTGCACCCTTATCAAGTTTGGTATACGATTACTTGAAATCAGGATGATTTTAATCGTTGAATGTAATTTGTACAAAGTGTGCAAATTGGGACGTTAATCAAGTACTCGCAAACATGAAATCGGACACGAGCATCCAGCACTTTGAAAGCACACCACAGTGCCCGCGAGCAGCAGGTTGAATATGTCCGCTACAGATTACAATTATGTAAAAAGTTTACATAATTACTATCAAATTAAATTCCACGTTTGGAAATATTCTACGGAAAGGAAGTTTAAAAAAAATAAAGGAAATCCAAATTTGTGGGCCTCCTAAAATTGCAAGGGCGAAGGGCCCTTGCCCCCGTTTGCTCATGCAAGATACAGGCACTGGTAAAGGGGTCTTGCATCCGGTAAGGGTGATCCTCCAACAGTTGACTAAGTATTATTCGTGTGCCTCCACGAAATGTTTAGAAAAATGTGGAGTCAAGAGTTTCAACAGCACGGTGGACCTCCGATGAAAGAGATATTCGGAGGGCGTACCAATTTCATATACTTTGAAAAATCATACCATTAGATCTTATTATCATAAATAGCCCACCAACACATCTGGTTAAAGTTCTCACGCCGTGTCTGGATTGCCCCATGCATTGAGGTGGCCCCGCGAAGAGCTCATGAATTATTTTATAATTACACAGCAAACCTCCGTAACGCGAGCTTTTCGCAAAAACATGGGAAAAGAAATCGACCAACATTTTAATATGAAATTCTACCAAAAAAATAAGTTTCAAGACAATCATTTAATTTATAATTTTACAATTATAATTACCTTTAATTTAAATTTACCTTCAATAATATCACGTAATGCACTAAGTAACCTGAAGTCTTCAAAAGTATGTTTTTTTTTTTGTTTACATCATAAAAATCGAGAAAAACTTATGAAAACAACACTGAATCTTCACGAAAAGGAAAGGGAAATTGAACGAAAATCCAAACCTGGTGGAGCAGAAGGAAAAGGAATGCCTCTTAAAAAATGGCCGCCTTTCAACAAGTTTGAGTCACGCCTGAGTGATTTACGACCCGCTTGATGACAGGTGTGCCAGTGGAAAGCGCATTGACGCAGAAAAAACGCACCAGTGTAGACATAGCTATAGACTTGGAAGTCTGGGGGGCACGATGATGATGATGTGTCAATTCATCTATACATATATGGATTAGATCAGTCGACTTCATCTTTGATGCTGGAGGGCAATGCCCCAGCCCCCCAGCGAAAGACTTCATCAGTTGTCATGGATTCGAATCCCGATAGGGCACTGAAATAGTTTTAATCCCGGGAGGGACAGAGCCTGGGTCGTGACTGGTCTGTCGGGGGGCAATGCCCCCCCCCCCCGTATCTCCGCCCATGCTCGGCACTCCCGCGCGCCATCTCATGACGAAATAAGTTTTACTTAAATACTTATTACTATTAATTCATCAATAAGTATCATTCACAATAGTAATTATAATTGTTAAACAATTATTAATTAATCAAGATGGTTGGGGGAACGATCGAGTTAATGATGTTAAATTAATTAAAACGGGCTTTAACTGGTAGGAGTAAATTAATTATGAGCATCAATTACTTAAATAGCATCCAAAACTCATCATGGTGGTTATTTCGTTTGTTAATTCATTATTTGTTTATAATTAATGAATTATTATTCATAAACTAATCATCATCAGGAACTAATAAGTTCGTGATGATCAACTGATTCATTTAAAACGGACTTTGACTTGGTAAAAATCCGAAATGAAAACGTTTACACGCGTTTTTTGGACTTTCACCAACTTGCTTTGGTAAAACCCGAGTCTTTGGGATTTTACCGTTACATATAAGACGCAATATTAATATGATGAAACACGGGCAATTTAGTCGCTAAACTTTTACTCTGAGCGTTGTATTCCTCAACTTCTTCATAAACTGACATATTCATTATTCATTAAGTTGCGTTCCTAGCTAAAGATGTAATGCACCAAAATAATTAGCTTCTTCCGCAAATTACTCCATCTAATGCAATCATCCACATAAGTTTCATGTTTTTTAAAACCGAGGCCATTACAGAGGTTGCAAATGATAAATTTCCTATAGCAAATGGTAAAAAAATTTCTTCATTCATAACTACTACCAGCAACAGCACAAGACTAAGGCCGGGATTACACTAGAAAAGTTTGATAAAAGTTCGTTTATAAAACTTCAAAAATGCAACCAATAGGCGGATGAGTTAAGTTCGCTCGAATGTAACAGATGTGTTTATTGGTTACATTTTTCAAGTTTTATGAAAGAATTTTTATCAAAGTTTTATAGTGTAATACCAGCCTAACGAAGACTGACAAACAGACGAAAACTTTTGCAAAAACAATATAAAAACAAACACTATATAAATCTTTTATATAGTGTAATGTGGTCTCTTTCCTTTATAAAATAAATTTTAAAAAAAATTGAATACAAAACTTATAAAAGATCTTTGCCAAGTTTTATAAAAGAAAATTTATCAAACTTTGATAGTGTAACGCCGGCCTTACGCTCTAACCACTGTACTAATTGCGGTTATAAAACACCTGTAAAATTAAGCATATCTATCATTAAACGTCGCCAAGTATGTTGGCGTCAATCAACAATCGTGCCAAATAACCAAGATCATATCCTGCGATCACTAGCGGCTAAAAATCCGACATTCCCTGGTGAACTTGGCCAATCACAGAGGAGCGGGAGTGAGTTACTCTCGAACCGGTCGTTACTTCGTGTAAAATACTTCGGAAACTGTTCGGAACTTACAATGCGTAAGCGCGTTCTCCGTAATTTTGTAAAATTCTGCGCTCTTTTCTCATTTTTTTCTGGTTCTCATCTTTATTTTTTTCCATCAATATTTTCTACATAGCTCTCTTTTTTTCATCAATTTTCCTGCATTAAATACATTTTCCTGTTACTATTTTTTCCACATTACGTATATTTTTTTTTATTTTTCCTGCATTACGTATATTTTGATTATTTTTCCTACATTAAAAGTACATTTTCCTGTAATTTTTCCTACATTGTGTATTTTCCTGTAATTACTTTTCTTACATTACATGTACCTTTCTGTTCTTATTTTTCCTGTAATTTTTCCTACATTGTGTATTTTCCTGTAATTACTTTTCTTACATTACATGTACCTTTCTGTTCTTATTTTTCCTGCATATTAAGTACATTAAGTACATTTTCTTGTAATTATATTTTCTACAGTAAGTATACTTTCCTGCAAAGAAGGATAAAAAATCTGAAAATCCTCTCCTTGAGAAAATTCTACGTACACCTATGCTTTCCTGTAATTAACTATATGTTTAATTTCTGTCAACCCCTTTTAAATATGAATCAATAGAATTAAAGAAATCTTTGGGATGAAATAAAATAGAATTTACAATGTCTAAGTCTCTTCGCGCATGTCGTTTCCATGATTTATTCAATTTGGAAAAAAAAAAATAAATAAATAAAGCTGTCTAAATTCATTAACATTTGAGCACTTTCAAAGTGGTTTACTACAATTTCTGCTTGTATCGCTGAACTTTTGTGACAAGCTTATGACTAGAGCCCGGATTATATGCATTTGCATATTTTGGCCTTTTTTAGCATTAATGCATATAAATGCATAAAATCAAAGAATTTCCAGTATAAGTGCATATTTTTGAAGGTTTACTTAAGCTCACTCAATTTTTTTTTTATAATTTTCCAAATAAATATTTTCATAACATCAATTTTTTTTCCCCGTATGTGAAATTTAGTGAATTAATACATATTTATAAAGTATTTTACGACCTACTAACTGTTTTATTGTAGGGCTATTTCTAGAGCTGTGTCAAAATGTTAATTTTGTTTTTAGAAATAGTGTCGAAATTCTTTTATTACTGCTATTTTCGTTATTGAGCAGCTACAACAAACTGAAAACTAAAAAAATGACTGAATAAAAAATATGTAGAAGTTATTTGCATATGCTGTATACATATATAGGAGGGGATATTTTTTGGTAAAAATGAAATACATATGCACTAATAGAAAAAATGTATTTTAAAAACACATTCGCTTTTTTTGGCATGGTGTATTTTTTAATGCATATTTTCTCTTTTTTTATACATATTTCGGAATTTTTGACTTTTTCAAGATTTCTAATGCATATTCTGGGGTGTTTAATGCATATTTTAGAATTTTCAGTGCACATTTTGTATTTTAAGTGCTTATTTTTGCATTTATAAGTGCATATTTTTGCATTTTTAAGTGCATATTTTTACATTTTTAAGTGCATATTTGCATATTTTTAGAGCATATTTTGCTACTTTTTTAGTGCATATAATCCGGGCTCTACTTATGACTTTTGAATTTAGAAAACTAATATCATTTCCACAAACCTTAAAGTTTTTCTTGACTTGGTACTATGGATACAACACATCCTCAGACCGATATTTTGGGATTAGCTCATGATTAGTGGTAAGTTATTAAAAGTTGTTTTAGCTCCACTGTTTGGGATGGTCAGCTTAAGTTGGTTTTTCAATTTTAAGGTGCAAATCTAAGCCAAACTCCCATTTAACCCTTTAAGTGGTTTTTGAAATTTTCCTGATCATCATTTGAAATTGCAAAACCTTGCCATTATGTGTGTGGCTTTCTATGAAGAGAACCCTTTTTGTATTATTTATATATTGAGCATATATTTCTCTTTTTTTTCTCGCTTCTTCTTCTTATCTAACCTAGAACAATAGCTAACTCTGCCCACTAACAGTTGATTGGTTGGAGGGGAATGGAAAACATTTTATTGTAAAAACAGTTTCACTGCATTTTAATAGAAGACAAAATATTTCGGGGTGACAGAAATAAAGCAGATCAGGTTTGACAAGATATCTGAGGATTGCCACTGAAAGGGTGAAAAAGGTCTCTTTGGGCAGAGCAACACAGTCTATAATATTAAAAATTTAATTCATGATCATGTTTATTTTTAATATTGTAGAATCGTGTCTGCAATGTCTTATTGATGGCCTTATCCGCTCGGCTGTTAGAATAATTGTTTATTCTACAGTTTATATCTGTTTATCTACTGTATATATATGTTTATCTTCAATGTTATAGAATGTCTGATCTCATATTGATTTTGATGGTCTGATCCTCTTTGCTATATCAGGAAATTGCTTATTCTATAATGTATAAAAATTCAAAACACCACGTACATCTGCACAGCATTACAGAATACTATGAAAAATAGCATTTTTAATCTATGGAAATACAAGCAGCAATTAAAAAAAAAAATTTAAATTTCAGAATATATAAAATCATGTTTATTTCTAATTGCCTTTGGGACTATGACATAGTGTGTGCAACTTTGTTTATTTATGTTAAACGTCATTCAATAACATATGACTTAATAAAAAATTTTATGTTCAAAAATTTTTTACCTCTCACTGTGTATAATTTGTACATTTCTATTATTCTCACAACCGTTCAAATATTACGTAAGCACCAATAGGGAAAAATAGGGTTTTATATTTGCTTTTAATAGCAAGGAAGGAAGGGATTGGAATGAAGATTATCTAAGCATTTGGATGAGAACATATTGGCATGGCTTTCTTCAAATCGGGTTTGAAGAAAATTGAATATATCAGTTTATCGAGGATATATAACTACAGTACCTTGGCTAACAATTTTTTTTTTTTCATAGTTTTTCTGCCTTGACTAACGGATGTGATTAATGAACATTTTCTTTGATACAAATGCAAGCAATGACATAAATCAGCTGCATCATGAGATGAATTTAAGCTAATCATTGTCAGAATGTCACTTGAGCATTGATTTACTCACATCCCCTTTTGTGTAATCTGTTCTCCAGATGTACCTAAACACAAATGGATGGGGGACACCTACACACTCGACTGTGTTAACACTGGCTTAAGCAGAATAAAGCTGGTGTTTGTGTGCATAGTTTAAAATAAAAAGATCTGTATCTTATACTCCTATAAATTCTCATTTATAGCTCTCAAAGCTATTCATTTTAGCGTTTGGTCAGTTTTTATCGTCTTTATAACATTCCTTGGTATTTTAAATTTTGAGCCATACCTGGAATAAATCAAACAATATTCCATAGAAACTTATGGGAAATTGTGTTTCAACAAACAAAAGTGATTCTGGAGCGAATTTCTTCATACTTTAGTACTGTATCCTCATTCAGAGCTGCAACTAGATACTTTGTCACCCAGGGCAAGCTGGAATTTTGGCGCCCCTTGCATGTAGAGGAAGCAGTTAAAGAGTGAATTTGGCACCCCTTCTGGTTCAGCACCCAGGGCACCAGACCCGCCTGTCTTCCCCCCAGTTGCAGCCCTGTCCTCATTTCCAACCAAATCTAATACAGTATCTCATACTACTAAAGACATAATTATCAAAAATTTCCTGTCAATTGAGCATTCATCGCACTGATATAGATTTTTAATAGAATCATTTTTCATCCTTTTAATCAAAGCATTGATATGTGATTTGGAAAATGATGCATCAGTACTTGGACCAGAATTTGACCACATTTGACATTTTAATGAAATGAAACTCACAGGGCACTTAGATATGCTACACATATTAGTAAACAGCTCAGCAAACCATGCATTGAAGATTATTGTTTAGATCAGTGGTTCTCAACCTGGGGCCTTATGGCCCCCTTGCAGTCCTGGGATATTCTAGGGGGGCCACGGGAGAAAATCAAAAGAAAGGTGATACATGACAGGTGGTGAAGGAAGTCATAGAGAGCTGTGAAGAGAAAAGCTTTAAAAGTGAAACATAGTTGAAAAATATTACTACTTTCAGAATCCATCAGATTCGTCCATAGAAGGGGTCGTCTTAACCCTTGGGTCTATGTGGGCATGACCCGGATCTTCATGTCTATAATGGAGGGAGGGGGACTGCACTATATGGGATCTGCTACTATGATTTTCATATGTAAGATGTTACTTAAAGCTAAGTATGGAGGGCCGCCAGAACAACGGTTGATGTGTTGGTAGGGTCGATTTATCGTGCATGTTCGTTGAATCGTCCCGTATTTCACACAGACCGTATTTTACAATATAATTTGGCTCCTGGGAGAGATGATAATCCACCATTTGAATCCGTGCCTAGCCAGGATTCCAGAGATTGATCTGATTTATTAAAATTTCATTCATAATAAAAAATAGAAAGTATCTCACTCTTGGATGAGGGTAGAGGGGGGGGCCCTGGATAGGACCGGGGGCCACGAGAAAAAAGTGTGATCCATGGGGGGGGGGCCATGAGCTGAAAAAGGTTAAGAAACACTGGTTTAGATGAAAGGGGTTTTGAAACCAACTTGATCGATGCTCTTCTGGGCATTCAAAATGTACATGCACTATTAAAGAATCAAAAAGATATATTTTTAGTGTTTTGCTGGCAAGATATTAGTAAAATATTATAAAGCACAATGGCAATTGATGGTTGATTCGTAGAGGTGCTCACCTCAGCAGTGCAATGTCCTGAAATCCCGATCTATTCTACTAGGTTGCTTCAGAACAACAAGAGAAGTAAAGAGGGCCCGGGGGGGGGGGCGGCTTACACAGGACCTACCTTTAAAGGGGGGGGGATACAGGGTAAAATATTTCCTCTCATCACAAGTTTTCAAAAAACATTTTAAATTTACAGAAATTAATGAAAACAGTACAGATATTTTTATACGATATTCCATTAAAATTATTTGAATTTAAATTTTTAAATTCAATTTTTATCTCTTGGAGGTCACTTGGGGTCACCCATTATACAATATATCATTATATCCCCCACCCGCGTATCTCTCGAGAATAGGGAGGGCAGCCGAAGCCCCCTTGGTTAATAACAGTACTAATCTAGAAGGTTTTGGTCCAGTTTACTTGATTTTGCTGACAAGTGGGGTTGGGGAGGGGTAAAATCCCATAAAATTTTGCTTAAGTAATACTTGAACGGTCTATAGTTACGGCCCAACCACTTCCTTCTGGAACTATTTTAACTTTTATCCGGCTCGGAAGGTTTCAATCTGTTGTAGTGTTGTTTACACTTCTCTTACAGTGTGTACGCCGCTAAATTTATGGTTCGAGAGTAACTCATTCCCGCTCCTCTGTGATTGGTCGAGTTCACCAGGGAATGTCGGATTTTTAGCCGCTAGTATATGAAGGCGTCTTAGGTCTACCGCAGGATGTAGACGCACGTTGCAGCACGTGCGTTATTATTATTTTATTTATTTATGCGCGTTGGTTGTCCCTAATTTTCTAAGCTACATTTTTTTTTTTTTTTAATTCATCCGGATTCTTTTTATTTTCATTAAATATTTGAGAAAAAGGTAGGCTATGCACGCACATGATACTGGCGTGGGGAAATTTTCTAAATTATTACGTTTAAAAAATGATTTTCTATTGAAGTTCAATGACATGAATTTCCAAAACGACTATCGAAAATATCATCATATATTACCATGTTTGTAACACATTTATCTACCGTCTTGATATTAAGTCAAAATCAAGAACAAGTAACCTTTTATTTACATCATTAATTAGAAAATTGGTTTCCTTGTTTCACACATGAAAATGAAGTTCCACCAAATTTACACTGTTGTTGACATCTTTTTTTATACTCCGATCAGAAAATGCACTCAAGGATTAGAAAAAATTTATTTGTTGATTAATAAAATTTACTTTTATTCTTTATAGTGCGCAGAGTATAGTGTGTGTGTGTAATGGTGTTTACTGCATTACACTTCTGTGTACTGCACAGAAAGTAGCAATACTTAATTGATAGTACAAAATATCAATGTTATTAAACGAATTAAGAAGGGGGAAATCTGGAGACGTTTAAATATATATTGACGTCGATTTTGAACGAGATGTAAAAAAAAATATTGAGCGAATTTCAAAATGTCTTGAAAACATCGCGATAGAGAGATTTACCAGTTAAATAATATTCTTACATTGGGATGAGTTTAAGATTAGAATAAAGGCATTTCCATGCAAGATTATAAAAAAAAAACGTTTTGTAGAGTGATTTATCTTTGTGCCGAGTATAATAATTTATAACGATTTACCACTATGAATAATTTTTTCCAATCAGTATGTGTACAGATAACATTTTAAACGATAATGCTGTCTCTGAATTACGTTCCTTAATTTAGTAACATGATTCAGAGAATTATTATTCATTATAATGAACAACTTGATAAATTAATAATGAATGAATAATTTCCAATTCTAACTAATTTGTCTCGGTTGCTCTCACCATCGAAAAATGTACGCGCGAGCGGCCATGTTTATTTCCGTAACGCGAACATAACGAGTGGTCGCCGGTTCTCGTTAGTTAACGCTTCACGTAGCGATGACGATAACGAAAATCGCTAGAGTAACAATGTGAGAAAAATCAACCTTTAGCGATGGTTGCGTAAATCTATCCCAGAATGCACTGCAAACACGTTTGAAACGCGCGCATAAGCCGGGTTTTCCTAGGAGCAGGTTACCTGCACCGTGTGCAGCGTGGAAAAACTTTTCTTAGGAACACCCGGCTATAACGACATGAGCGTAATAGACCCCCCCCCCAGAGATTTCAAATTGGGAATGGAATTCGGATAGTCTAGTCTCTCGACATCGAAGAGCGCCTTCTACAAGGACATTAGTGAAAAGAGATTTTATGTAAAAAGGGGTCATTTTTATGCTAACAGGGTTGAAGGTATGGAGTTTCTGCACAAATTCTATGGAATTTTTCATAGTGTGTGTGTGTTATTGCAAGAGAGTGGTGAAAATATTGAAATGAGGTGTTTTGCAAGCTTGTACGAGGCAGTGCCGATATTTGAGACTATGCAGGGATGCGGAAGTCAAAAAATGTTTGGTATTGCTAGAGTAATGAGCATAATGTACACTTGGATATGTATGAAGACCAAACGTCACACATATCAACAAAAATGTCCCGTTTTTGGTAAATCTTCAATCGCCCGAACTGGGGGGGGGGAAAGAATGAGTTATATTTGAATGATGATTGGTGTTGCTGAGCAATACCATTCAAATGAATGATGTTGCTTTAGCAAAATGAGCATATATGTTCCGGCGTCCCGAGACTATGGGTTGATGTGGAATGTCCGGTTTGTGGACTTAAAGCAGTGTGCAAAACCTGGCACACAACGCAACCGAAGAGGGGTGAGCTTTTTTCATAGTTTGAGATAGAATCTAACAAGATTTAATGGCTGACTTGACCGTGTTCAGTTCATGCAAGCTGGGGTCTTTTTGTATGTTTACATATAGGCCATTATTTATTAGAGTGGAGGTTTTTCAACGTAATCTGATCTATTCGTGATGACTATTTGCCCTTTTTTGTCAGCCTTGGTTATGGTTAGGTTGGGATTATCACATAATTTCTTGACTACCATGCTGGTAGTCCTACATGATTGGGAAAGGTGGGGCTTAGCAGTGAAATCCACTGTGTCAACGATCAGTTGTCCTAAAACCTCTTTTTGTGTAGATGCCAGAGGGCTAAACTTGAAAGCTCTTTAGATGGGGGCAACTAATTACGTAGCAGGTCTACGTGGGACAGAGAAATTGTTATTAAATTTTAGAGTGCAGAGCTACTGGTCATTTATTTCAACTTTCGATAAATTAACCACAGCATTGTTGTTAACCTTGGGGAGGGGAAAAGGTTTCCAAGTGGCATGCTTATGCACGAGTTTGGAAAATTTCTTTTGGTGAGACATTCTATGGTTAGCTACAGATTGCATAGTTCTTATCCAAGACCTTTTGTCAATAGTAGTCCAGTCATTAACTGTGTTCGAGAGAGTTAAATGGAGATCAAAAAGTTCATGTTCAATGTTGGACATTTTAGTGCGACAGTTGTATGAGAGCTCTTAAAATAGTGATTATGGAGTTACGTAGTGCTTTCGTGATCCTGGGCGAGTTTGTTAAATTACATTCTACAGCAATACAGTCTAGGCAAAAATGAAGGTGCTCAAGAAATGTGTGTTTTTTTAAGACAGAGATTGCAAAATCTGTTGATTAAGAACATAATTCAGTCGAAAAACAAACAAGTTGTAAGAACAAGGAGAAAATACCAAAAAAATTGTGAGCACCAAGTGCCGGCAACAAGCAAACAAAATGGTGATATGGTGATATGAAGGAAAATGGTAGCATGAACGATGAGAAATGAGGTAAAAATACAATATAGAAAGAAAAATAGTGAAGAATACAACAGACGAAAAAATACAATATACTACCCGTTGACGTCAAAAATGGAAAACCTTCTGGGTGAGACAATACTAGGGAAAGACCAACGTGTGTAGACCCAAAATTGCAAAAAGGAACCACGGCTAAACTATATGAAGTTCCTTCATCAGTAGCAAAGAAAGAATAGTGAAAATACTCCTTATAGCGGGAATTACTCTCTTTTGTAGACAGAGTCGAATTCAAAATAAACTGGCAACAAGGGCAAAGGAGGAGGAAAGAAAAATGGCAAAGCCAATCACAGACAAGAACATGATAGTGATGCTGATGGGGAAAAAATAATTATTGTAGGATCTATCTCCAGATTTTTTGAGAAGGGTGGTTTGCTAGTGAGGTCGTTGACCAACTGGTTTGAGTTTTTGTTGATGTGGAATGATTCGAAGTCCAAGTCAGGCGGTGAGGGGCATGTTTGAATAATTTTGGCAGAAGAAAAGTCAAATTTATGGTCAAAGGACCAGCTATGTTGGGCTATGGATGAGCGGTTGGAGTCTTGGTTGGTTACTTATCTTCTGTGCTCGTTTAAATGGTATTTTAGGGCACGTTTATATAGTTTGACCTATATATGATAATCCGCATTGGCATGAAATGCTGTAGATGCCCCAGTTGTCGAGTGTGTCAATAGGACTCTTAGTTTAGAGAAGCTGAGTTAATTGAAAGGGGTGAAAATCACAGAAAAATTATATTTTAACTCTGTCTACAACAGCGAGTAACTCCTGCTATAAAGAGTATTTTCACTATTCTTTCTTTGCTACTGATCAAGGAACTTCATATAGTTCCGAAACACAGTGGTTCCTTTTTGCAATTTTGGGTCTACACACATTGGTCTTTCCCTAGTATTAATATCTTGGATATCTGAAATAGCTAAATTCTTTGTGGGGGGGGGGGGGTGGAAATGTTACGGAGGAAGAAACATCTTCTGCAAGTGCTTTGAATCTCTGTAAGATACATACAATCCTGTTTTTATCAATATTGTCTCTTACAATTCTGGAAGGAGTAGACTCCCTGTGAATCATATTGTCTTTATGGTCAATCATGAATAATGCCCTCGTTTTGTGTGCTATACGCTGGCCCTTAGATTGTATGACAGAGTCCACCTTACTAATGCACAATTTGTTTTTGTTATTCCAATGATGCCACCACATTTCTTTCCAACTGCATTCAACCACTTCAAGTTGTGATCAGGACCTACTTGGTTGAATCTTCTATTTGATTCTTTGACAACAAAGTTTCCCTTTCTGAAATTCATCTTTTACATCTTCAAGTAGCTGGTTCATCGATGCAATATACACACATCTCCATCTTGCGTAGTTGGTGTGATTGTAGTGGTGAAGGTATGGAAGAATTTCTCTGAATGCAAAAAGATGAAGATCCCACAGACCATCATGCTGAGCTCTAATAAATAATAATAGTATATTGACTATTTTCATAACATTTGGATCCAGCATACCTAAAAAAATGTTTGACACCAAGATCACTATTTTCTTTCTGCCCCTTCAAAAGTTATTAGGATTATTTTATATGGCTTCCATTTTGTTTTTAGTGATTTGGAGCAAATAGCTTAAAATTTCAGATTAGAAAACTTAACATTTGGATTCAGGGCTGTACTAACTGCTCATGCTTATTCTCATCCCATTCATCCGTTCATAAGTATGACTTTAAGAATAATCTGAAGAACGATACCAAGGAACTATTCTTAGGCTCTCCTTAATGTCAGATGACACGAAAGAAGAAAAATCAAAAGAAATCGTTTTCCACACAGGGAAAAGCGATTTTTCTCTTTGGCCGATCAACCACTGACAAATCAAAATTAAGCTTGGGATATACAGCTACAGTGAAACCTGTCTAAGACAGACGCTGTATGAGACGGAAACCTATCTTGAACGGAACAAAGTAATAGTCCAGTGGATAATGAATGCTTTTTTCTATTATGGGAAACCTCTAAGACGAAAACAGCCTAACTTGGAAACAGATACTATTTTTTCTGAAGCAGATATATTGAAAGCCTGTTAGGGTATTTCGTTTATGATGAAGATGACTTGTTGGAAGGCACTCCTGTGTTTCTCTTAGAAAAAGTACATAATTTCATTTTAAACCAGTTGGGATGTGGAATAAGGGGGAGGGAGACTGAATTATTATTCACAATTTTAGGGATACCTTGTTTTTTGAGCGATTCATTCAGGGTAGAGATGGCTGCCAGCCGCACAAGCAACACGCCTTGGATTTGAACACAAAACTGCAGGTGATAAGAGGCTAAAGAAAAGTAAAATTTAAGTGTTGCAGAGATGTAGATCGATCTTTCTTTCACAAACGATATTGCTTGTTGATTTAATTGTGACGATTTTAAAAAATGTATGCAATTTCATAATTTTTTTATTTCAAATATTAAAAATTTTTCGCTTTTCACAAAAGTTCATTTTACTGCTATTCAGGACGTTTTATATTGAAGTTTAACAATTAGCAAATCAAATATGCAATTTCAAATACATATTAATTTGAAACAACAAACATAAAAAAATTCAAAACAATATGCGTCTCTCTGTTTAATACTTGTTGGTTTATAGTAGTTAGGCCAGGTTACACTGTAAAAGTTTGTCAAAAGATATTTTACAAAACTTGAAAAGAAAACAACCAATGAGCCTGTTGACTCTATTCACTCGGATGTAACCGATATGCTTATTGGTTGCATTTTTCAAGTTTTGAAAAAGATATTTTATCAAACATTTATAGTGTAATAACGGCTTTAGGGTGATATTATCAAAATTTAAGTTTTGCAAATCGACAGAAATAAATCACTGCATACAGGGCGATTCAGAAAATATGGGAAACACTTTAAGAGGTGAAAGTACACACCAATACAAACAATTGTCATCAAAGAATGCATGGTCTAACATGAAAAGCAAATGCACTAGCATGTTTCGAAACGGCCGCTCTGCAAACGTTAAAACAATATTCCTGTTGAAATTTATCAGGAGAAAAAGAACACCATGCATGCAAATGTAACCTGGGGAAGAAAAAGAAACCGTATGCAAATCTGTGTCAGTGGATAAGAGGCATTTTAGTAATACTGAAAAAGCAGACATTCACTGTGACACAGATTTGCATATGGTTTTTTTCTTCCTCAGTTACATTTGAATGCATGGTGTTTTTTTCTCCCAATAAATTTCAACAGGAACGGCATTTTAACGTTTGGGGAGCGACCGCTTTGAAACACGCTAGAGTGTTTGCGTTTCATGTTAGACCATGCATTCTTTGATGACAATTGTTTGTATTGGTGTGTACTCTCTCATCTCTTAAAGTTTATCCCATCTTTTCTGAATCACCCTGTATACATATTTTTAGGTGCACCTTTATAAAATGGAAACCTGTCTAAAACGGAAAATAATTTCAGTCCCTTGACATTCCGTCTTATATAGGTTTCACTTTACTGAAACATTTACTCACACATTCACTTTACTCACATTTTTTGTTCAGCGGCGGTGACAATGCAAATTCCTTTTCGATGCACATGCAAAACATTTGTTTGTTTTTTTCACATTCTTTGACGTTAAAAATGGAAGGTGTTAGCAGAGCTAGATATTTTTTTCCCCTATTTTTTTGAATGAGGATGGAAAGCAGTAGGTGTACACAAAGAGTCATGTTTATAATTAAATATATTTTTCAGCATGTATAGATATTATTCACAAGGAAATTTCAGCATTCTAATTAATTTATTGAAGTTCTTTAAGCCATACTTCAGTTCATAAGGAACTGCCAAAATCACATTGGAATAAAAATGTATTGTTATCGTTCATTGCCTATTTTGATGGACGTGGGTGATTATTACATTGCTACATTTATTTATATATATATATATATAATATATATATATATAATTATATCAAGAAATATACAGTGAAATCTCGATATAATACTCTGCGGACCAGGGGAAAATATTGTTTTAGAGATATTAACTGCTGGCTCTCGATATAATGATAAGAGTATATACGCATTTTCAAACAAGACTTGAAAAAATATAGTTGTAGAGGGATTTATCGTTATAACGAGGTTTCACTATATACTACACTGGGTAATGAGTAGATTTCTAATTGAATCCTATCAATTGTAAAACTCCGACGAAATTGCATAGTTTTCTTTCAAGGAAAAACGCTACTTGAGTCATCATAATAAATTTTTAAGTCAAAGAAATAAATTTTTCACTAAACCAGCACCATCACAAGTAGAAAATGCTATCATCTGATGCTTAAGGAGTGGATCTCCTCTCTCCGTTTCTTCTTCCAAATATTTGGAGAAAAGCAATGCTTGTTTTTGGAGGGGGAACGCAGATAGTACAAACATTTCCCTTTTATGGTTATATTGTCATAATTGGCACAGATACGGATCAGATTCTCGATAAGAATGAGTAGATAGTACAGCCCCTGCATAACCTAAAACAGGATGTGTAACACCAAGATCACTATTTTCTTTTTGTTTGTTCAAAAATTATTAGGACCTCATTTTGTATGGCTGCCATATTTTGTTTTTTAGCTATTTGAAGCATATAACATCAAAATCGAGAGAGGCAAACAAAATATTCGGAATCAGCACATCAAAATTCAGAAAAAGTTGTTTGCTCGCTTTTCCTCAAAAATGCTTCCTACACTTTTTACAGCCACATTTCTAAGAATTTGCACCAGGCTATATGAGTAAAAATAACCAGCAAACTAGCTTTTCAATTTATTTTCTTTTATATTTTCCCATTTTATAGAATCATAGATATGCCATTGTAAGCCATTTCCTAGAGGTTCATGGGTTGATGGAAAAAGAATATGCTTCCAAGACCTGATAAAAAAAAAAATTGAATAATCACTCAAAAAAACACAATTTATATTATGGATCACATGGTTATTATATGGAAAAAGAACATTAATTTCATTTAAAAATAATTTATAATAATAATAATAATTTATATAAATAATTTCATTTAATGCTAACATTAATAAAACTTTGTCTCTTTTTTTTTGGTAAAGACTTTTTCAGTGTTTTCTTCTATAAAAGTTTGAAAATAATAAAATAGTGGTAACTATCAACTGTCCAATAATTACACACGATTCCTTGTGAAAAACTAATACGAAAAAGTGCTTTCTGTTTTAGGATCAGACAAATATTAAGGGAGTTATAATGTTTAAAATGTTGTGACGTGTCATATTTTAATTATAAGCCAAACACCGAATGAAAGTAAATTTCTCCCTCAGTAGGAGGGTTTCTTCTTTTTGAAAATGAACTGAAATATCCAATCCCGTTAGAAACTAAGTTCGGCCTCCTCTCGTGATTCGTGCTTTTCTCTTCGTGTAGTGTGATGTTGTAACCTTGCCATTATGTAGTACATTTGTTCACTATATTGGCAATTTATCTCCAGATTTGTAAAGTGTTAGCCAAATAAGATCTATTTGAAGAATTGTTTCCCAAAATCAACACTTTTTTGCCAAAAAATGTGGTCATTTTTTTTCCTTCACTGTTAAATGAAATTTTTTGAGGCAAGATACATACAGTGCATAGTGTTTACTGCACAATTGCTTTTCTTAACTTGTCTTTCGAATTGGATCACATGTTGATTAATAAAACAGGGCAATATTTTTTGAGCAATTTTGAAATTTCATAGAAACTGTTGCGCATAAAAAGTTTCAATGAAGGATGTAAAAATTGTAGCTGGACAAAGGTGACTGTGGTGGGAACAGTAAAATAATGATTCAATCAGAAACTTTTAATCACATACTAGTTATTTTATTAATTGACATATTCAATATAATTGGTGAAATCTGTGATTTTTTCTACTGATTATTCACATGAAGTCGCATTTTTATACAGATTTGTATATGTCGCAATGAAGATTTTCAATTTCCTTGTGACTGAAACTGATTTTATCGCGCTGAAAATTTACTTAACCTTTTTACAAGAAAGGTTTTGACATAACTTTGAAATTTATTCCAGCCTACATTGATTCGCATGGAACTTCGTCATTTTTTCAGGTGAATTTTCATTTTGGGATGTATTTATAAGTGAGCTGTTACCACAGGTGCCTCTCAGCAGAGAAGGACTTCAGGCTGTCCCCACTCTAAGCACTACTAATTTTTTCACCCCTTTGAGATGCAATTATATTTCATTTTATTTTTTTCCCGAAAAATCATGCCCCTCCACCCCTAGTACTCAATTTTCAAAATGAAAAAGCTATGTCTTTACCGTTTGTTTTTCTAAATATGGTTTTGAATATGGTTTTGAACAAGCTCTTAAAACAAATGAGATGCTGTAAGAGTTTGAAACTGTAATTGTAAGACTTCATGAAAATCTGTAACTCTGATCAATTTCATTCAACATACTTTATTCAAGTTATTATTTCAAGCAACAATCAAGTTAATTGTGTTGCAAAATTACAATTGAAGGCTGTGTGGCAATCATGGCCCCCACATCCAGGGCCTGTAGACTGGGGTCTTTGGCTGGCCTCCAAGCCAGACTTTTCACCGGTAGTTCTATTGTGAATTTATAGCATGAAAAATAAATTATGGTAATTGTCCTAGGCCCCAGGGCTACAGCCCTCTCAGCACCACCCATGTGGGGAGCTATGGATGCAGGGCCATCTTAAGAGCACCATGGCCCTCCCGGCCAAGTGATTTTTCTGAGGCCCTACCATATAAATTTACATGCATACTCTTCCAAAAATTTCAACAATATTTCATGTTTGTGAGGCCCTGTTCTCTTGAACCCCTGGGCCGTGCCTTGGTGGGCCCATGCATTAAGATGGCACTGCGTGGATGCATCACATAAATCTTTGGAAACTCTGAAGTTGGAACTGGAAAAAAAACTAATCTCAAAATTGTTAGTGACACTTTATTGATTTAAGAGGTGTCAAGACCCCTGAAGTTGATTTTGCAAACACGACTTTAAAAAATATTTCATTGAACTGAAAATCAAATACAAAAAATTATGTGTCAATCAGGTTAATTTAATCTTTTTCATTTTGAAAGAGAAAAAAAAAAATAAATAATGAATTTTAGTGTAAACCTGAACTAGAAAAAACATTTTGAAAGTGAGTTTCACAAATTGTAGTTATTGAGTTCATCGGTTTAAGATAAAAAAAACGAACGCAACGAAAATTCTGAAATTTTGTAGAAATATTTATACGATGTGTGTTGGTAAAATTAATCTCGTACTTTGATATCCAATCATTCGTTAGAATTTTATAAATTTTTGAAGTTGGAAGAAATGTATACACTTCGAAAATCTGAAAAAATTCAACATTTTTAAAAAATACTAGGGTTAATTTCTAAATATGAAGTTCATTTTACTCACACACATGGTAAGTAAACATTTCTGCAAAATTTGGGCAGTAGTTTTTTTTTATCTAACGGATGAATGCAAAAACTGCAATCTAAAAAATATTGTAATAACTGATGCTTAAAAACTTAAAAAGTGTTCACACACGGGGGGGACTTGTGTTTTTGCTCTTCAATTTCTCTTAGATTTAATCGATTATTATTTCGTTCAAAAATACCAAGTTATATGTTTGGTGTACGTTCTGTGAATTTAG
The DNA here is from genome assembly GCF_987345545.1 of Pholcus phalangioides. Classification (NCBI taxonomy): domain Eukaryota; kingdom Metazoa; phylum Arthropoda; class Arachnida; order Araneae; family Pholcidae; genus Pholcus; species Pholcus phalangioides. The sequence continues at coordinate 29,283,534 of NW_028301604.1, read as the reverse complement.
CCAGATTATGAATTGACATAATAAATTTTTTAAAGCATTATAACTCATTAATTATTGGTCAGATCAAAAAAAGCTGAAAACACTTTTCCATCTTATTTTTTATAAATGTATTGAATGTATTCAGTGATCCGCCATAAACCTCACTTTTCCCCCAACATGCTCCAAAATTTAAAAATCTGGTGTTCTGATTTTTTTTACATTATGACAAGTAAACAAGCGTGGATGAAAAAACAGCTGTTAAAAGATAGCAATAAAATTAGAGGGAAAAAAAGAAATTGAGGGATATCACTCAGTATAAAAGTACATGGTACTGTAAATATAGAAACTAAATAAATAAAAAGAGAGAGATGTATGTGTGTGTGTGTGTGCATGCATGCACGCGAAAAAAAATATCCTTTTTTTTTTTACCACAGTTTTTTACAATCACTTGAAGAAATATTCCAGTGTTAAAAAATTTCCCTGACTTTCAATGACTTTATTGTCTGATCCCTGACCACTACTTTTTCCCTGCCTTTCCAGGTTGTAGGAACCCTGGAAAAGGTAATGGGCGCGGTAGCCCAGGTCGATAAGACCATCGGGTGTATAGTGTGCGTGTGTGTGAATGCTGTCTTTTCTTCATCTTGTTTGCTCACTTGTATTTGCCAGTAGCTAGATTTGAGACCCATATGGGAATATATACTTGCCTCAGTGAAACTGTGTAATAGATCATCAATATGTGGCAGTGGATATACATCACTTCTTCATAATCTTATTTAAACGACGGCGATCAACGCAAAAAAGCACCACTTTCCTTTTTTCTTTCAATGATACAACTGATGAAGACCAAAGACTTTCAGATAGTTCAATTATGTCCAGTTTTAGCATTTTATGAACTTAGTCTTGTATTATATGCCTTTCTGCAAGCGACTCTATAAGGCTTCTGTTTTACAGGGAGAGCATCACCGGTGTTTATCTTGTGCTTCGCACTGTTTGCAATCTTCAGAGACTGGATTTCAAAATCTAAAATATGGATAAACTCTTGCAGCAATTCTAAAAGCTCTCTACATTCTTCACCATCACGATGAGGATCCAAGAATTGTTTGTTTCTCTAGTTTTTTGTTTATTATGACTTTATTCTGCTTATTTCCTGTTGATCCAGTATCGTTATAGTAGGAGAGATGTTATACAATGATTTGCAGTTGAAGAATTGCTTCAGCACAATGCTTCAGAAGAACTGAAGCAGTTCTTCAGCGATAGTACTGATAAAAAATAGGATCGAGGTGGGCATCCATCAACATTGATCGTGCTCATGAAACTAACTAACTGTGTGATGGCTTGGTCCATATCCTACGAGATTTCTAACCATAAAGTCATCACTGGGAAACAAAACCATTGCTTGTTCAACACGGGTTCTGTTGGTATGCTCTGCAATACTCATCTGTTTGGGTATATAAGGGAATGATTTCTGATATAGAAGAATAACACCCTTTGAAGCTAAGTACTCCTAGAGTTCAAATATTCAGTACCATTATCAAAGTGCAAAACTTTGATTACCTTGCCAGTTTGCCTTTCTACAAATGTTTGAAATGCTTTGAATTTTTCAAAAACTTCTGACTTATTTCTTAACTAAATAAATGAAAAAATGTGACAAATCATCAATGAAACTCAGAAAGTAACGAGAACCCCAAGTGATGAGACTCTCACTGGTCCACACAAATAACTACGAATTTGACAATGTCAAATGACTGATAATGCCAAATGTTTTGTTCAGATATTTTATAGATAGTTGGTTAGCTGTCAATTTTAGCACATGCAAAACATTTCTGAAAGTTAGCTTCATCCTTTTATCATTTTGAAACAAAAATAAAGTAAGCCTACACCTTCTATTACTGAACTTCTTGTTTTTAATCTTATGAATCTCTGGTTCATCATAATCATCAAGTAACTCCTCATATGGGGCTATATAATGTGATGCACAAGAATCCATATACCAAACATTAGGATTTGGGTGTGTGAGTAAGCTATGAAAGTTTCAGCTACATAAGCTTCTTCCCTTTTCAATGTTTCAACTCATAGCTACCCTTCCTGCCATTTCTTCTTTCATTACTCCTACCTTTCTGCTGTAGTGCTTTCTTGCATTCAGAAATTATATAGCTGAATATGTTACATCTGAAACATTTCTCTTCAAAGAATTTTTTCCCTTTAGATTTCTCACTTACAAATGCATGCTTCTTACTGTCATCATTATGAGGTTTCTCGACATTTGTCCAAGACCGAAATTTTGTTGACAGAATTTCCAGGAATCAGTATGTAAATCAGTATTAAACATATTTCCAGTTTGAGAGAACATTCCAGAAATCCCACAGATGCACCTTAAAAAATATTTTTTTTTGTCCGTACCAGGATTCACACATGAGATCATGGGATGAGAGACATACACACTACCACTATACTATACTTGCCAGTGTTGTCTTTCACTGCATTTCTCCCTTACATTAATGTTTAGAAACTATTTCTACCTGGAACTACTGAGTGGTCATTTTGACCACAGTTGAAAATTTCATTGCTTAACCGAAATTTAAATATAGTACAAATTTATTTTCTAGGAAATGAAATTATTCATCTCTCTTCTAAAACAAAGATAGAGTTCATGTTTTGTTACATTTCAGGTGTAAGCAAACACACAGGGTGTTTCAAAAGATGAGTGATAGGCTAATTTCTAAAAGAAATATAACGTATTGAAAAAATACTTTTTTTTTCGTCTTAAAAATACTTGGTGGAAAATAAAGCACAAAGGTGCCAAAGTGCCCTTGAGGGCAAAGCCAAGGAGGTGAACTGCATTTTATTTTTGACCATGCACATGCATTTTGTGGCTGCAGGCTCAGGTTGATGTATCAAAGGATCAACTAAATGAGTGTAAAAGTTGTACAGACTTAGATCCTGTATTTTATCGGGCAGAACCACTTTTTCCATATTATTTCAGCTCATTATACAATTATATCATAAGTAACAAAATGGTTTGTCTGTTGCAACCACTTGAAAACAAAAGCGACAGAATTGCACACCAACACCTCATGTTCTTGCAGCCAGTAAATTGAGTATTAGCTTCAAATGACTGCTCCAGCTGTGTGTGTGTGTGGGGGGGGGGTGAGGAGAACAATAGGTGGCAGAACCAACCCTAAGGATTTGAGTCACTTGAGCCCCTAAGAATTTCTATAATGCATGCCTTCACAATAATTCATGAATATACAAAGTACAAAGAAATGCATATACCCCCAACATACTTTATTGAATCCCTTATATGACAGATGTCTGCTATCTCTAGTAACCTTCATTGGTTTGCCTTATCAGAACCCCAAGTACGAGAGAGGGATGTCCCTTGATTCTTGTGGAGTAACTTATATTCCAAAATTTTCAAATCAATAATACGCAATATAAATTCGAAAAATATAAACAAAATATTTTTTTCATAAGGTTCAGGCCCCACAAGGCCTGCGTCCCCCCCCCCAAAAGCCCCATATGACAATATTTCAAGATATGCAACTGTAGGTGTTATGACACTTGTTTCAATCCAAAATAAATCCACATTTATAGCTGTATCATGTATTTTTACGATAGCGACATATATGCCAACCTTGGGACCTAGTCTCTCTGTAGTGCCAATGTTTGTTGACGGGAGAGGGGGGACCAACCCCCAATTTTTTCCCCTTGTGACTATTTTAAAAATTCAAATCAATTTCCTTATTTTATTCAACTTGCCCATATAGGGCATTTACCCAGCTCTGGGAAACATTTAATGTAGCCTTTTAAGTTTGGTCTAGTTTGATATGAATATTCCTCATGAAATCAATGAAAAAGTTCTTTTATTTTTTGGAACAGGATAGTGTCACTGCTCCATCGTCATCAACATCCCTCTTCGCTGTTTTTGTGGTAACTTATCTCTGAAAATGTTATGAAGAAACTTGATAAATTATTAAACTTTTTTCTGCTCATTTGTTTTTATATTTCAATTCAGCAATAAAACGTTTTTGGTGCAGACAGCTAAACAAGCACACCTTGACTATCAACAACAAGGTTGCTTTACTTCATAACAAATTCAGTTTGATATTCATTCATTGGAGATGCAGTCTTTGCACGAGACTATTTTATAATCTATAGAATAATATAATTTAGAGAAATCTCCAATTAAAAACAAATGCTTTTGAAAAAAAAAAGGCTTTAGTAGTTTTTCATGATTTACCATAATTCCGTATTTTATGGTAAAAATCTATAGAAACTATGGGTATTCTGTAGTAGTTGGAAAGTATGAATAGAAGTCAAAAAAATGGCTCTGGTGGTTCTAGTGTTAAATGCATATTCAAAATGAAAAAAAAATGAAACACTTATTACCGTCCACTATGAAGTCCTAAAAATATAATCCAGTTCTTTCTTGCGCTGCAGTCATATGGGTTTTCATACACCTGAAATTATCAAAAGCAAGGCAAACTTCAGTGCCAAAATGCTTTATAAATTGAATGGTATTAATTTTTAATCTTCAATATTATTTTTCCATGTTCAATTATACAAATACAGAGGCTGCACCAGGAAAACTGCACAATGAGGTGGCTGAAAAAAATGCCCATTAAAATATGGAAGTCAAATTTGAAAATTCAGCAATGCAAAATAAAAGTAATTTTCATGAAAAAAAAAGTACTGTGTTTCCCCAAATGATAAGACCAAACCAAAAAAATAAGCCCTAGCTTGATTTTTCAGGGTCTTCATAATATAAAATTAGCACCCGTTAAAATAGTCAGCCAGACAAACGTATTTTGTACAGCTGTTGCTATGCATGACGAGTGAATTGAATTATAAAAAGAAATAATGTTATCAACATTCATACTTAAAATAAAGTTGTTCAAAATTAGTGCTAATATATCTAATGGGGGAAAAAATTTATTGTAAGACTGTCATGTATTTAGTTATATAGTCAAATCCTGTTTTAACGAATACCATTATAGCAAAAATCTTGTTTAAACGAAAACTCATCTAATCCCCCAGATAAGTTTATATGGGAACAATAAAAAATGAAATTCTGTTGCAATAAAGTGATTTCTCTGGTCTCTTGGAGTTTGTTTTAACAAGATTCAACTGTATACACATTTATTAATACTCATGCATAGCCACTGTAAAAAAAGGCTAAAGAGGGGTAGCTGTAGTTATGTGAGAGCACAGAATTTCTTTAACAGGGACTCAATGTTACTTAATTAGTATATATTACCTGGAAATAATAATAATATTACAAAATGACTTGTATTGTATGGTTGTTTCAGTAGTTGTAGACATAATGATAAAAATTGTTTTTTGGGGTTCGAAGACCGTCGTCCGGTTGAGTTTGTTCTCAACGTTTCCCCAACACTAGTGGTTGGCATCTTCAGGAGAATTGATAAACTGGATCAAAGTCAAGTTTTCCGGAGTCTCAGGTTGTATTTATGCACATAAGTGGCTTGAACTACACTATTGTTTTGTGATTGGTCAGTTGATTCTATGGCTGGCAGCGTATCGTAAACAGTTGTTATGCTGGTAGAACCTGATTGGCCGAGAGATGTGGAGTTATCTGATTGGCTGTCGTCATCATTCTGTTGCTGGACCTTGAAGGGGAAGGTTCTTGTTCTTCTGAGAGCTGGTGTCCAGGATCTGCTCAATTTCAAAGTTTCTTCTCTTCTATTATAGCTGTTTTTGTGCTTGTATATTTCAATAGCCTCTCTGTAGATTCGTGGGAAGAAGTGGTCAACATTAGCTATTACCTGTGTTTTGCTGAACTGTACACTGTGGTTGTCGTAAAGCGCATGCTCTGCCACCGCCGACTTTTCTGTTTGGCCCATTCCGCAGCATCGTTCGTGCTCTTTTATTCTCGTGGCCACAGATCTTTTTGTGGTTCCAATATATACCTGACCACAGGTGCACGGTATTCGGTAGATCCCCGGTGTTGATAGAGGGTCACGGTGGTCTTTTGCTGATCGTAGCATTTCACATATTTTTCTGGTTGGTTTGAAAATGGTCTTTATACGATGTTTTTTCATGACCTTGATGATTCTTGCCGTCACTCCGGGGATAAAAGGCAGCACAGCTTTTCCAATTGATTGTGACTGCTCATTTTCCGTTGGTGATTCCTTGATGGAGCGTAAGGCTTTCTTGATGTCGTCTTTCGTGTACCCATTAGAGCGGAAAACTGATTTCAAGTGCTCAATCTCTTTACCTAGATCTTTTCCTTCACATAGTCTTCTTGCCCTCTCGATCAAGGTTTTCAGTACGCCTCGTTTTTGGTGAGGATGATGATTGGAGAGCTTATGCACATACCTGTTGGTGTGAGTAGGCTTACGATAAATGCTGTGGCCTAAACGTTGACCTTGACGGCTGACCAGAACGTCCAAGAACGGGATCTGTCCTTCTTTCTCTATTTCCATAGTGAACTTGATGTTCGGATGGATTCCGTTGAGATGGTCCAAGAATCGGTGAAGATTTTCTTCACCATGCCCCCAAACAACGAATGTATCGTCAACGTAGCGGAGCCAAATTGTTGGTTTGAGAGGCGCTGTTGTTACTGCCTGCTCCTCGAATTTTTCCATAAAGAAGTTGGCAACTACCGGGCTCAAGGGGCTTCCCATAGCTACTCCATCCGTCTGTTCATAGATGACGTTGTTCCAGGTGAAATAGGTTGTAGTAAGGCAAAGCTGGAAAAGGCCTACTATATCTTTTTGGAATATTTCATCGAGTAGTCTTAAGACGTCTTTCAGTGGCACCTTGGTGAACAATGATACGATGTCGAAGCTCACCAGTATATCATCAGGTTGCAAGTTGATATTTCTTATTTTTTCGACGAAGTGACCAGAATCTTTCACAAATGTGCTTGTTTTTCCTATGTGTGGCTGCAAGATGGTGGTTAACACTTTGGCTAGATTGTAGGTGGGAGATCCAATGGAACTCACAATCGGCCGCAACGGAACCAGTTCTTTATGTATTTTCGGCAAACCATAAATGCGAGGAGAAAGTGCTTCTGTTCTGCAGATACCTTTTTTCTCATTCTCAGGTAAAAAGATATAGTAGGCCTTTTCCAGCTTTGCCTTACCTATTTCACCTGGAACAACGTCATCTATGAACAGACGGATGGAGTAGCTATGGGAAGCCCCTTGAGCCCGGTAGTTGCCAACTTCTTTATGGAAAAATTCGAGGAGCAGGCAGTAACAACAGCGCCTCTCAAACCAACAATTTGGCTCCGCTACGTTGACGATACATTCGTTGTTTGGGGGCATGGTGAAGAAAATCTTCACCGATTCTTGGACCATCTCAACGGAATCCATCCGAACATCAAGTTCACTATGGAAATAGAGAAAGAAGGACAGATCCCGTTCTTGGACGTTCTGGTCAGCCGTCAAGGTCAACGTTTAGGCCACAGCATTTATCGTAAGCCTACTCACACCAACAGGTATGTGCATAAGCTCTCCAATCATCATCCTCACCAAAAACGAGGCGTACTGAAAACCTTGATCGAGAGGGCAAGAAGACTATGTGAAGGAAAAGATCTAGGTAAAGAGATTGAGCACTTGAAATCAGTTTTCCGCTCTAATGGGTACACGAAAGACGACATCAAGAAAGCCTTACGCTCCATCAAGGAATCACCAACGGAAAATGAGCAGTCACAATCAATTGGAAAAGCTGTGCTGCCTTTTATCCCCGGAGTGACGGCAAGAATCATCAAGGTCATGAAAAAACATCGTATAAAGACCATTTTCAAACCAACCAGAAAAATATGTGAAATGCTACGATCAGCAAAAGACCACCGTGACCCTCTATCAACACCGGGGATCTACCGAATACCGTGCACCTGTGGTCAGGTATATATTGGAACCACAAAAAGATCTGTGGCCACGAGAATAAAAGAGCACGAACGATGCTGCGGAATGGGCCAAACAGAAAAGTCGGCGGTGGCAGAGCATGCGCTTTACGACAACCACAGTGTACAGTTCAGCAAAACACAGGTAATAGCTAATGTTGACCACTTCTTCCCACGAATCTACAGAGAGGCTATTGAAATATACAAGCACAAAAACAGCTATAATAGAAGAGAAGAAACTTTGAAATTGAGCAGATCCTGGACACCAGCTCTCAGAAGAACAAGAACCCTCCCCTTCAAGGTCCAGCAACAGAATGATGACGACAGCCAATCAGATAACTCCACATCTCTCGGCCAATCAGGTTCTACCAGCATAACAACTGTTTACGATACGCTGCCAGCCATAGAATCAACTGACCAATCACAAAACAATAGTGTAGTTCAAGCCACTTATGTGCATAAATACAACCTGAGACTCCGGAAAACTTGACTTTGATCCAGTTTATCAATTCTCCTGAAGATGCCAACCACTAGTGTTGGGGAAACGTTGAGAACAAACTCAACCGGACGACGGTCTTCGAACCCCAAAAAACAATTTTTATCAAATGATGGCCGCGAAAACCTTATAAACTATTTGTAGACATAATGTTAGGAAAGATGAGCTTCCTAAGATGAATTGAGGTACGACCAGTGAGCTATAGAGAAACTAGAGTGAGGACTCCACGAGCTCTCCCTACACGGCCGCATCATACCCTTTTGAAGCGAAATAGGCAAATCATTCACTGAGCGTGTAAATGGAATGGAGGAAATTCAAACTGAGACATTACATTTTTTCACTTTTTTGCATATAATTATGCATTCTTTCATTTGAAGAAATATATAACACAGAATACTTGCACTTTTAAAAAGAAGCCTTTTTTTAGAAAATTTAAGAGGAAATATTTTAACTCAAAAATTGAAAAAAATAATAATTTTTGATATTTATGTAATACTAGCTATAATACCCGGCTCTGCCCGGGTTTTCTTCAATGTGGATCAGGTGATATCCCCCTCTTTGAGGGACATACAAACCGTGGCTAAGGTAACCAATATGAGGACTTCCTGCACGACTCATGAAAGAAACAAATCTAGATTTAAAGAAACGTAGAAATGAATGAATTAAAAGACAATATGGAGACATTAATTTTCATGCTTGAGAAGATGTAAATAAAAAGTTTAAATCAATGTTATTGCATGAATATCCAATTCAAACGTAGGTCCGGCTAATTACGTCATATTTGATTTTCTGGGCTTCGTATCTCTAAGTGAACTCAGTAGTTCAAAAATCGAGAATTCAATACAATTTTTAAAATTATCGATGTGGCAGAAAACCCCACAAATTTCCGCATTTATACAGTAAAATCGACAATTTTAACACTGATTTCTAAGAGGATCATCCTTTGCCTGACCCTCAAAGCAATGCTGATGATGGTGTCTATTAAAAAAGCTCTCATTACTGGGAGGATTGAAAAAAGTGACAAACCATTATAAAGGCATAAACTATTATACATATATATATGTACAGCATTGAAGAAATGACAAACCATTGTAAAGGCATATACACGTTTTAAACGCATTGCTAGGGAACCACGGTAACCAAAGCAAACGTTCGGATAATGATTGCTGAGACCCAAAAACCATTGTTGCCCTACGGTTTTTTGCCCATTTGGGGCATTTGCCCTGCTGTGACAAAATTTTAAAGTAGCCTATCATTTAAGTCGGTCCCATTTGGTATATATGCAAAATTTGGTGACAATCTATCTAAAATTGTAGATTTGTATAGAGAACAGACAGACACACAGAAAATCTACTTTATATATATAGATTTTGATATATACATGACATTTGTCTTAAATAAATATTATATGTACATTTAAAAGAAATTAGAAGTACATGGAAAAAAAGTATGGTCAACATTCGGGATAAATTGAGAGGTTATTCGTACTTAGACAACCTTAATTTTTTTTAATTTACTTTATGACAGGTAAATTTTTACTTTAAGACAACCATATGTTTTTTTTTTATAGGTAATGTATTATATTTCATCATAAATATTGGTTTTCACTGCTATTTTTTGGGTTGCTATACTTTTTTGTCATTGCTCTTATTGGGTTACTGTACTTTTAATATGGTTAGATATATTTCATATCCACATTTTTTATGGGCATAATTTTTCAGCCACCTCATTAGGTATTTTGCCTGTTGTAGCTTTTGTATTTGTATTTTTCAGATAAAAAGTTATTAACAGTTCCACAGAGCTTTATCGGTTGAAAATTTTGAGTTGCCTTAATATTAATTACGATTCCCTACTGTTGTTGTATCCCTATTGTTGTATATATTATTCACTTGTTTTTCAATCTCAAACAATTCATAACAATATAAAGTTTTGAATATAAAATTAAATATTTCATTATAATATCAAACTTGTGATTATTATCAACTTTTAATGTCTTATACTATTATCCCAGTAGAAACTCAAATATTTTTCTATAGCTCAGTGCCCTGAAGCCAAACCCATAACTAGGCTGGGGCAACCGGGGCACTGCCCCAAGCTGAATGGAGGACCTACAAAAATGTAGAATTATTTTGCATAATACAGTTGATCCCACTTATAATGTTCCCCCTTGAACATTTGAACGTTTTCTTGCCTAATACAACTTATTTCTGAGGTCCCAACTTTACTAATTTGCATTAAGATTTCCTATTTAACCAATTTACAATCAAAGGACGTAATATTGCATCCAAACACCAGTGGAATGAATTCAAACAAGTTTATTCTGTTTTCTTTCCTCTCTACTGATCATCTCGAAGCTTTGTTGCAACCTTAAAATTTTTTTCCATTTTGGTCTTTTTGTATACCATGATAGTGATTTTTTTTTTCTCACATATGATGTATCTTTCTTATAACAGTGAAACAGAACAGGTAGGATGAGGGTGAAAAGAAATCTAACTTGGTATCTATATTCTTATCACCTTATCTTTTATACTGTCTTGCTCTTTTGTTTTTTTTCCTCCCTTTTTATAATGTGCAGTTAGGTTAAGACAAGGTTGCCATATTTATTGCTGATTCGTCAAATAAAAAGCATCCAAATTTCTTGCCAATTTGCTTGTAAGTGTAAAAAGGGGTTAAAATGTTTTCCTGCTTACATTTTACTATGATGGTTTTTTGAAAAACGTTATAATCGCCCCCCCCCCCCACGAAAAAATCTACTACAAGGCTGCAAAAAGGCATGCTATGGCCCTGCCTGAACCTCAGTGAAGTTTATTTCCATCCTCCTTCAATTTTCCCCAACAGTTGGTGCAGTTAGAGGCAGAACACACTATCAACATTTGTATATGGACAAATACACCCCAATGCTACTAAAATAATATGAATACAATTGAAAAAATGAAAAACTGCATTCAAAAATACTGAAATTCCCAGCAGTTTAAATGCCAAAATGGCATGCAGCATGCAATGTTCTGCCTATTTTGTGCCTTCATACCCACTTTCGTATTCCTCTGCATTGGCTCACACACTTCCCTGTTATTCTATAGGGAGTCTTCACTCAATTTTCGAACGAAAAAGGGTGTTTTTTCACTTTTTTTGGAAATTGATGTTGCCTTAGTATTCAAAAGATGCCTTTCAAGGTTTTAAGAAGTTATACCAAAATCTAGGAAAATATTTTAATATCTTGTGGTTCCTCACAGACCCTAAAGGTAGAGAAAAAAAGACTTTTCTAAGTACACATTATAAAAATCTTTTCAAACATAAACGAAGTTGATGATTTATAAAAAGTATTTTTTAAAAAAGAAAAACACTTAATTTATAAACGTTATTCATTACATGAGGCAAAACTGAATATATTTATATATAAAAACACAGAGAAATAACAAGTTAAGAGTTCCATATATAAGTAATAACTGACAAGCACATATGCAGCTGTCATGGCATTTGAAAGGAGAATTTTTCAAGCACTCCGAATATAGTGATTGATAAAGGGAGATGAAAATAAACCCTTTTTTTTGGGGGGGGGGGAGACAAAACTACAACCATGTTCCAAATTTTAAAAAAAAACATAGTTTGACGATATAGGTGTCAAGAGAATGCCTCTATTGCTTCCTCTGTTATCACACTGTTATTACATTTCACGTCTTGCAAAATAGTCTGCTTTTTTTTTCAAATGATGGAAGAGTACTTGATTTTATTCTGGCTTGAATGGAACATGGAATGTACAGATTTCTGCTTCTGATAATCCTTCATTTCTAATTTTCAGAATTCTCTTGATTCCCAGTTTTTTGTAAATGAGATTCTCATCTGAGAATAATGAGAGCAATAAATTCTCTGGGTGGGCGTTGATGTTTTTTTCTCCCATCGCCCCCCCCCCAACACAATCTAATCCATAGGATCCCATGTTATACCCGTAGCTTCTACTGCCCCCCCCTCCAGGGGGCGTTAACGGGGGGGAATCACCATGGCCCCCACATGCTAGTGCCGGGCCCGCAGGCCAGGATTTTTCGCGGGTTCCCTACCTACCCCCCCCCCCGACAAATTTTGTGCACCTCCCTTGAGAAAAGATTATGATGTACTTTTTCAGTAAAAATAAAAAAAATAAAAAAAACCCTTTCGGGAAGAAAAAAAATGTTGAATGCCCTTTCCCCCCCCCCCCCCATGAGAAAATCCTGCATACGGTACGGCATTTGAAAATACATCTACAATGATATTTTTTTCAAATCTTGTTTGGAATTGCCTGGCTTAATGTCAAACTCTCAGTACAATGACATCATCTACTATGATAAACGCCTCTATAACCCGATATTTTTAGGAGAATTTTGAAATCGCTACAACAATATTTTTTATATTTTGTTCAAAATCGTTTCAAATTTAATTTTAACTTCACCACTTGTTCTCGTTCTTTTGAAGACGTCTGATGACATCAATATTTTGCACTAAATGATCACCGAAAGCTAACGTTATTTGTATTGCTGCACTATGTGTACGACACAAAAGCATATGCGGTAAACTTCTGTACAGGGACATCTAAGTGAATTTTATAAATAAACTAATCAATTACAATTTTTTGCAACGAATAAATACATAAAAGCGTATTTTTCCGATAATATTAACAATGCCGATATAGAAAAAATTACAATAGCATAAATTTGATCACACGTGAGGATAATGTTACCTCTTCAATCCCTCTACCACAATAATTTTTTTTTGGTCCCTAGAATACTGTTATATCGAGGTTTCACTGTATATTTAAACTAAATAATAAAATATAATTGTGTGTGTGATAAATATTATCACATTTCGAGATATGATTATGGGATTTGTATATAATTTTACGCAATACAATACAGCTCCCCTATGAGCCAGTTAAAAGAACGAATTGGTTAGGCGATATGGTTTTCCCATAGAAACTTGTGATTGCCATTTTCACGAGGGTGGGGGGTTACGTTCTTTTTTCCTGCAATAATTTTATAATAATGTTCCCTATAATCTCGGCTCGGGGGGGGGGGGAGGTTAGAATCCTAAACCCCCCTTTGCATTCGCCAATGGTGATCGTGATCCATGGTCGGCAGGGCCGCAACTGGGAGGGGGGGGGACAAGAAGGTATCTTGCCCTGGACCAGAAGAGTGAGCAAAATTCACCTTTTATAGCCTCTTCTTTAAAATTACAAGGGGGGGGGAATGTCAAAATATGTGCTTACCTCAGCTGATCAAGCATTTAGTTGCGGCCCTGATGGTTAGTGTTCAATGTCAAAGTCTCTCGATTAACGATAATACCTCTATTATGGTATTTTTCTTCGTCCGCAGAATATCGTTATATCGAGATTTCACTGCAGTTTTATCATGCATAATACTAGCTACAATACCCGGCGCTGCCCGTGTTTTCTTCATTTATTGGGAGGATTGGAAAAGTGACAAACCATTACAAAGGAATAAATACATAATACTGGCAGGATTAAAGAAGTGACAAGCCATTGTAAAGGCACGTGTAAAACGCATTACTAGGGAACCATGGTAACATTCCGAAAGTGATTGTTGACGCCCAGAAACCATTGTTGCCCGACGATTTTCGTCCATTTTGGGTATCTGCCCTTCTCTGACGAACTTTTAAAGTAGCCTATAGTTCAATCCGGGCCCTGTTTGGTATATATCCAAATTTTGGCGACGATCGATCTAAAATTGTGGATTTGTATTGAAAACATACACACAGACAGAAAATCAATTATATATAGCACAGTATCAAATTTATCCTTAGTTTCTCTCAGATAAGATATCCACCATATCTCTATAGTTTCGTTGTTCACCAAGCAAGTAAGTATACTCATACTACACCAAATGAAACTACTGTAGAATCTCTACACATGACGAACCAGTTTGAAACGTGTTTTACACAAAACAAAATTTCTATCCAAACGTTTAACTTCAATTTAGAACATCAAAGATTATTCCTATAACACACGGGTTCTCAAACTGTGCGCCTCCAACCTTTGTCATCGTGTGAGGTTTTCGAAAATATTCTTTGTTAAACAGCTCTGGAGAGCCGGTGGAGCTCGCAGATAAGCATTGAATAGGGGAAAAGGGTGCCTTGCTCTAACATGAAGTTATTCCATGCAATGATTTTTTTGATAAAACGAAGCGATTCCGTTATGCCAGGCGATTCACTACAGGCGTGCAAAAAGAATAAATAAATTTAGTGAATTAAAGAGTTAAAGTAATAATACTGAAAACTGTTTTCATTGGCCTTGGTTGAAGCACCGGCCTGAAAAATTGTGTGTGAGAACTGAAATAAATCAAATATTTATGTTCACTTCATCTATTCAACTGAGCAACTTTACAATTCTGTTAGAGTCGTTTATACAACGTTCAAGAGGCCAAGTCAAAATGTTTCATAAAACGTTTTATGTATAAGTCGAAGTGAATATAACAGCCTTTTTAAAAAATTATCCCCCCCCCCATACATATAAAATGTTATAAAATTTTATGCGTTTAATTGAATTCCAATTCTGTTCTAAAAAAATATTTCATACTTGAGAGGAAATTAAATCACATTTCAAATCATTTAAAGAAATAAAATTTGGCACAACATCACCTTTGGGACACGACATTGAGTACAAAATTGCAACAAAATTTTCTCGACCTGCAAAAATTTCCCCATCTTGGACTTTTTTTTTTGGCAGTAGATGATTTTCAATCAGGAGCTTGCTCTTTGGTTGTTTCTCTACTTTATAATCGTTTCAAAAAGTTGAAACAAACATATTCAACTGGTTTGCAACTTTTTCCGGGAGGGGGGGGGGCAAAATTCTGCCAGGGGGGAAAACAAGTGTACTCAATGTATGTATATATATATTTGTATATATATACCATTTTTAGTGTATTTTCAAAAGCCGGGGGGGGGGGGCCGTTGCCCCCCCCCCTAAATGACGGGCCTGTTTGCAAGATGAACTTTCGTTACCAATTTAAAATTCTTGTTGAATTCTTCCAAAATTTCCAGTTTTTTTAGAGAGAGCGTTTTTTGTTTTTCCGACATTACGAACGACGAACTTGACACAGTCAGCCAGCAGTGCCGTCTGAAGGGTCGCATGGACCCACCCGAGCACGGCCCGGGGGCCTCAAAATAAGAGGGGGGGGCCTCACAAAAATGGGAAGTAATTGAAATTTTCGAGAATTCTCAAGGTTGGGCTTCAGAAAAATCAATTGGCCCGGAGACCCATGATGGTCTTAAGACGGCCCTGTCAGCAAGCAAAGCACCACATCGAAAGAAAGTTCTACAGGAAATGATCGAAAGAACTTGCTGTGCATGTGTACCTATTTTCGGCAGACCTGTACCCCCCAAATGCTTACAGTAGACTTTATCACCCTCTCGGGATAACGTTGAAAAAATAGGGAGAGAAAAATTCTGAAAGGTCATATGGCCGTCAAAACAATTGAAACCCATTTCTTTGGGACTCTCCACATCTGCGTATTCTCAGAAAGAGGCAATAAACAAATCACCTAAGTGTCCACTCTAAATGGTCATCAGCCATCTCACTGGCAATTTTCGTATACGTCAGCAATCACCCTAAAATTTATGTCTTTTGCGGTGACAATATGCTAGAACTGTTGCAGCAACGCTTTTTTCACTGCATACAAAAATTTTGTGCGCATTTGATGGATATAAATTACGTTTTTCTTTTTTCAAAAGTTTCCGAGTTTTAGTCGAAGTGAAAACGTCGAATAATTGAGGTTTTACGTTAAATAAATGAATGAAATATTTTAACATTAAAACGTATTTGTTGTATTGTTGTTTAAAATGTATTGTTACCAATTGCTACCCAAGTTAAACGTGGTATAAACATGAAAGTTGTATAACTGAGTGACGTATGAACGAGGCTACTCTGTAATTTGAGATATGCCCTATTAAAAATAATCGTTTTTAAACTTTATGAAACACAATTCAACAAACATCGCAACTGGCCTCGATGCAGGGCCAAACTCTTCGGACATAGATTTATTATAGTTAACTGTTAATGCTCAAAATAAAAATTTAACAAAAATTCAAATTTTTAGCTTTGCTTACCGTTCTTTTGGGCTAGAACCGTAGGATTCATCCACGTGGGAAAAAAACCAATCCTTTATGTACGCAAACTCGTTCAACTATTTTACTAAAAGATTTCGAACAACTGTATTTTTGCAGACGCGAACCGTAAATATTTTTCTGTGTCACAATATGTCTGTGAATAGAAGTTTTGAGGGGAGATGTGTCCTCAAGACAGTACAGCGAATAAAAAAGGCCGATGCGGAATGTAGCCTTTTTTTTCAGAAGCAAGGAAAAAACCCCTTGATTTGTTCGGACTGGGAGAGGGAGGGGGTTACTAGAGGGACCGTGAGCGAATTCACGTGATTCAGTACTCACGTCATTACAGCCATTTCGTACAATACTTTTTGCGGGAAAACGCTTTAAACGAGAAATCTCGATGGTATCAGTAATATGAGTTGGCACCGGAGAGTCGCAAAATAAGTCGCACTAAGGAGGAAAACGTTATATGCGGGATCCACTGTATTTTGTACAAAAGCTTGCAACAAAGCTGTCTCACTATCATAACCCGCCCACGAGAGTGGGACTGGCGGAGCTTCAGGCCTGGGCCCTGGACCATTCTTGTCATTTTTGTCTTTTTTCCCCACTATTAGTTCACTTTATAGAGGGGGTCCGCTGAAGAGCGCAGCCTACGGGGCCCCCTGTTCCAGGATGTTGGGGGAGGGGAGGTTCATGTGCTTTATCGGCACCTAGAGGCAATTTCACTGTGGAATACGACGTCTGTTTACTCCAATTTTCATTCTATCGAGACATTATGGCCTTCTACGAACTGAAACAGCAGGGGTCGCGCGGTAGCCCTGTAGGTCCCTACACACGCTGGACGACTAGATAAGGATTATTCTAGTGGCTATAGCCCTGAGGACACACAAAATGCTGGTGTCCTTGACGTCTCAGTAGCCATGACCATCACAATGTCTTTTCTTCCTTCCTAGGAGAACGACTGCCATGAGAGCCGGGGGGGGGGGCCTTGTACAATGTTCTTTTTTTCGTTTCCGGGTTTGTTTTCTTTTTTTTTCGTTTACTTGTACATGTGTATAGTTAAAAAAAATCTGAAAGAAATAAAATCAAAAAGATCTTTCCCCGGGCCCCAGGGCTGGAGCCCTGTCAGCCCCCCCCCCCATATGGGGGCCATGGGAATCACTGATCTAGATGCTTCACAAGATGCCTTAGATGTAACATTAAAGTGACAATTTAAAGTGACTCATTAAAGTGAAAAAGTCAAATAAGCCATTGTAAGGATGACCTATTTCTTTCCCTATTAATTTGATAACACCATTTTTATAACCAGTATTGGTAACAGTCCCGTCGCATCCGATTGCCATCAATTCTTTTGTATCAAAATCTTGCTTCGAAAAGTCTATAGGATTGATGACTTTATATCCGTTCCTCTACTGCTTCTTGGAGTTGTGTGACCGAGATAAATTGACCCGGGTTCCTGCAATATAGTTATGTGTTCTTCAGATATGGTTCTTCTATGGAAAGAATCACCTTCTTTGACATTAGCTAAGGTTGTGTCTTTTCAACCATCAAAATATATTCCTCGCACATTTTGTTCTAGGAATTTTATCTTGCAAAAAAACTCTCTGTGATGCTCTTTCACGCCTTATTTTCATTCGGTCTATTGTCATATTTGGCTTCTCTTTCGTCAATAACCCAACATCTTCCAGCACAGCATTCGCAACAATTGCAGCTGATCGATCAGACACACCGGTTCTATTACAAGCAAGGGAAACATTTGGTAATTTAGTTTTCATCTGTGAGGATGATGGTAGAACTTCAAAAGCAAATGAAGTACTTGCTTCGGCACCGATTGATGGACCAACTTCAGTACTGGTAGATGGAAATGCTAACTTCAACGGCAAACTGTGTTTTGGCTCATATAGATCACTTTACTCAGAATCGTTGGATATAGATGAGTTTTCAGTGGTTGATGAACTAGTTTCTGCCGTTTTTTCTCGAGACTCCAAATGGGATACCATTTTCATTTTCCTTTGTTCGTTCTTTTTCAATTTCCTCGTTGTTAGGACATCGACTCGATCAATGGCCATTTTGCGTGTACTTCTTTGATCTTGCAAGAAATCTCGCTCTAAATTTGTGACTTTTCTCAACTTGTCACACTTAGTCTTCAAAATCACATTTGCATGCTGCAATGTCAAACAATTTCCGTGCTTCGCACTAAAAAGATTTCAATTTCAACTTGAAAGTTTGAGAATCTTTCCTTGCTTTCATATTTTTCTGAAGATTCTTGTATTTATAGTAAAAGTCTTTGAAAATTTTGCATATCCATTGGTGAGAAACCGTAGGAATTGAAGCAGTTTTCCAAATATTTTTTATCTTTGGCACGATAATTTCAAGAATGTCTGCAATAGCTGGATCTTTTCTTGATTGTTATGCCTTCATATTGCGTTGAGTCAGCAAATAACAAAGCATAACATCGCCATAGGTGGGTGAGACCCGAGAATCCCACTCTTTAGGATTTCCTAAAATGTCACAACAATAAAAGCTTCTGGTCATCATATTGACTGCTAAACACACTCTCAGTTAAAGGGTAAGACTACAAATGAATACTGAAAACAAGGGGAAAACACTGAGGTCACTGAATGAATCACTTGTTCAGGAGAATAGGAAAGTCTCCTCCGCGGTGTCTTGTTACAGAATTCCACACGTGCGTAAAACTTCAGGGGCGATGAGGAGCCTCAAGAAGTTTGAATTATGGGGAAAAAAATTAGGAATGGCATTTCTTCCCATAAAGGCATATTTTAAATTCTATTACAATGGCAATTTCGATTTTTTTTTTTCGTTCCACCCTAATGTCTGGTGCTGCTGGGAACTGTTGTGTTCCAGAATTTAAAACTTGACTAAACCAGAAGATAGAGAGCTTTAAGCCACCTAGAGAGTTGGTATTCAGTTCCACAAACCTCTCTGACCAGTGGGTGAAGTGGAAACAAAAGTTCAAGAATATCATGCTCGCTTCTGAGAAGATCTAGAAACTTGATGAGGTGAAAATCTCAATTTTGTTGAACCTCATTGGTGATGAAGGAGTGAGTGTATTCAACACATTCCAGTATGAATACACGTGCTACAAACTATGATGATTTTTTGACAAAGTTTGATAGATATTGCCTTCCTAGACATAACGTTGTGTTCGAACGTTTCAAGTTCTGCTCATGTTCTCAGAAAGAGAACCAAAATATGGATGCATACGTTACAGAACTAAAGACATTGGTAGCTTCATGTGACTTTAGAGAGCAAGAAAAAAGCTTAATTTGGGATAGTATTGGCTTTGGCATCCATGATTCTAATCTGCAAGAAAGACTGCTACGAGAACCTGATCTCACAGTAAGCAAAGCAGCCGAAGCAGGGCTCAGTACAGATCACAGCCTCAAAACTAATGAAAATAGTGACCAAAATATTTAAAAAAGTGACCAAAACAGGAGAAAGTATTCACATTTAAAGAAAAAAACACAATGAAATAACAAAGTTTGATGAAGAGAATTTTTTCTATCCACATACTAGTGGATTTTTCATTCATGTTATGCTATGAATGACAGTATGCAAAATACACTCAAATTTTTTGTTACCTAGTACAAATTTTATTTACCTCCCTTTGTTTATACAAGTGCTAAAGTGACCTTTATCTCATCAACCGTCCATCATAGAGGTACCAATCCAATTAAAAAAATGCTGAACAAGCATTCAAAAATTATCCTGTACCAGTTTTGAGATTGAAAATATAGTGTTACAAAATAGAAAATCTAAATTTTTATATGATTCCCCCTGTTCTCTAACTTTCAATTAGAAAGTTGTTGCTCTGTCTCTTCTAATGCCAACTATAAAATTCCATGTTTCCAAGTGCAATATTCACAGAGATATTCGAGTTTGAAAAACATAGGAAATTAGAGAAAGAACAACGTTAAATGCGGAAAAACCTGTGAATCACTTAGAAACATGAAATTTTTTTGTTGGCATCAGGAGAAAGAGCAACAACTTTTTAGTTGGAAGTTAAAGAACAGGGGGACCATACAAAAATTTAATTTTTTATTTTGTTACACACTGTATTTTCACTCTCAAAACTAGTACAGGAGGGTAATTTTTGAATGCCTGTTGAGAATTTTTGAATGGAAATCATATTTCTATGACAGACGGTTGATGAGATAAAGGCTGCATTAGCACTTATGGTCACCCTGTATAATGTGTTCGGACAGATGTTTTTTGTTTCTTTTTAACTCTTTGAGCCATTACAGCACCATTAAAACAAGCAAGAGCAGCAAATAATTCCTATATTCACTGTCTGCTGTAGAAAATGGTGCAGCATGAATTTTTCTAGCATGTTCGGGATTCACTATTTTTTCTTCTAATATTCTCAGATGATTATCTCCAATTCTGTATCCCAAATTAGCTGTACATTCAACAATGGCATTAGAATCTTGTAATGAACTGTTCAAACATAATCTGTAAAAAATGTTTCATGATTTAAAGTTTTTCAATCCAGAGTATCACTACTAAACCATATTTCAAAAATGCAGAGTTTTGAAGTAAATATTCAAGACAAAGTGGTAGAAGTACATTGATTTTGTCATGCAAAGTTTATTGTATCGATGTTAAGCATTCAAAAAGTAATGAAGCTTGATTATATCAGCACAACAGATATATTCAACACTTATTATCTGTCTCCTGTTGAACATCAAGCATATTTTCATAAGAGCTGCATGAATGACAACAATCCCATTAAATTTATATATTGACCCACATATACCAATATACATAGAAAAGTCTTTTTCACAACCTCAAATAAACTGCAAGTGGAGGGAGCCACAGATATGCAACTTAGATAATTGGAGTAAAGTGACAAGAGCGAAAAAATTTAATTTAGAAACTAAAAATTCTGAAAAATACTTTCTTTTGGTTCGATTTTGAAGAGAATGAGTGAAATTATTCACTACATCAAATGCTTAATTTTGAACAAAAAATACGAAACAGCTAGAGTGTAATTACTTTATGGCAATCAATTTTGGGCAAGAAAAATGTTGCCAAGCTTGTTATAAATCGTTGAAAAACCTTTCATTCGTAGACAAAAAATTATACGACTGAAAAAAAACAAAGACTATACTGCTACTAAGTCATGTGGTGATGAAGGACCGCAACTATGGGGAGTGTCTGGTGACCTGGCAGTGGACTAATGGGTGGAGATACAGGGCAACCCCCCTCCCCCAGCATCAATGGCGGAGCCTACTGATCTAAAGTATATGCATATACATGAATTGACATCATCATCATGCACCGTGTCCCGCCCGAGACTTTAAAATCTATCTCTGCCTATGGCTGAACTGGAAAGAGATGACAATGCCGAGCCCTGCCAAAGACAAAGCTTGGCACTAGACTGATTGGTCAATAATTCTTGATATCCTATTTTGCACCCTTTCTGTAAAGAACCACCATCATTGTGTCATTTCAATCTTCAGGCACATCCAATTTTGTGAGACAATTTGTGAACAAAGCAGCTAGAATACTGGCAAATTCTTCTCCTGCTTCTTTAATAATGTCTATTGATATCCCATCTTCACCTGGGCATTTCCCTTTTTTCATACATCTTATAGCCTCATAGACTTCTTTCAGCACAGGCGCTACTTGTACAAATTCTGCTCCATTTTCTTTTCTTCCTGCTCCCTTTCCTCTGTTCCGATCCTGTTCTTCATGTTTGAATAGAGTATTATAAAATTCTTCAACAATACTAATCATTTCATTTCCATCTTTTGTGATGGTTCCCATCTTTCCTTTTTAGTGCAAAAATTTCCTTTCTTCTAACACACAGTTTTCGTTTAGCTGATTTTAAGCTCCTATTACCTTCCAGTGCTTTCTTTACAATATCGCAATTAAACTTCCTGATATCTTCTGTAATTCTTTCATACTGTCTTACAAAGTTCTGCATATTCCAATTTTTGATTTAGGATCATTCATCTTAATCTGAAATTCTCTCCGGTCTTTCATCAGTTTCTTTTCTTCTTCTGCTATGTTCTTCATCAGTTTGATTTTTTTTTCCCAAGCGACTTCTTTTAGGGTAGTGGTTAAAGTTCTGTTCATCCTGGTGACATCTTGTCCATCTTCAGTGGTGTTATATAGCAAATAAAATCTGTTCTTCAGCTCCAAGTGGAATTTAAATCAATGTTCTTGAAGCTTTGCTATATCGATGACAGTTTGCATATTTCTGATAAGTTTTGCTCTTTCCATTTTAGTGTTTGGCATTATTCTGCATCTCATCAGTCGATGATCACTTCTTGTATTGAATTTGTTGAGAACACTGCAGTCTTGGACCATATGCTTCTTATTAGATAAGATGTAGTCTATCTCGCTAGTTGTCCCAGTTAGGCTTCTTCAGGTCCACTTTCTCTGAGGTTTCTTCTTAAAAAATTAATTCATGATGCATAACTGTTCACTCTCTGCAAATTTGATGAGTCTGTTTCCTCTCTCATTTCGTTCACAGTAACCATGACTTTTAACTGAGCTTTCACCATTTCTTCTCACTCCAATTTTAGCACTGAAGTCACCAATTACTATTTTGATATGATGGTTTTTTTTGCTATGCAGCTCGTCTAATTCTTCATATAAAAGTCTTCTACTTCTTCCTCAGAATAGCTTGTTGTTGGTGCATAGACTTGTATAATCTGTATCCGATATCTGCTTGATATTTGCATCACCAACTTTTATGAATGAGAAATCTTACTCCACTAGTTTTTCTATTATCTGTTCCCCTGTAATAAAATACATGTCCACTGGCAAGTTCGATTTTCTCCTCCCCTTTTCTTCTTACTTCACAGATATCTAAGATGTCCCAATTTATTCTTTCAGATTCTTCTTCCAACTTCTGCAAACGATTTTCTGAAGAAAGAGATCATCCGTCATGCGTGGCCAAGGTCATCATCTTATGGCAGCCTGGTCCAACCCTGAGATTCTTAGCACCCTCTGTCTTCATGTCTTGCTGGTCGCTGCCATAACCAGGGACACTCAGACTGCTGGGGATACTGGGGGCCTTAGTTTAAAAACAAAGTTCATATTTCTTTTTAGAGGGTTTTTGGTCGTAATTCTCCATGCTGGCCAGTGCGGGTTGGAAGAAGCCCATCTGCGTCCATTCACCACATGTTAAACATGGCTACTTACAGGCTGCACCATGAGAAGGTGCGGATTGGACTTTAAGCCTGTCCTAGTCGATTCCTTCAAGTCCTCATAATGAAGCAATTGTGAAGGGTTGTGTCCTAGTTAACAAGTAAAGACTATTTAACAGCCCCAACAGCCTAGTTATATATTTTTAAAGTTATGTGTGGTTTTTAAAATGTTTATTTATCAGTGTGAGAAGTTGTTTTTTCTTGTCAATTTCAATATTCCAATCAGCCAATGGTAAATGACCAATTAATAATTATTGATCCCTTACCACAAAAGCAAAGTTTGAAGAGAATAATTATTTTTATGCCTATCCAGGCAAAGCCAACACTGAAATAACAACTTCTACCCAAGAACAAAGAAAAAGTATTTTTGTTACATAAGTGTAAACTTATTTCCGTTATTCGTAACCCTTATTAAAATTTCTTTTTTTTTTTTTTTTTTACCCTTTGATTATCAAGCGTTGAAATATCCAGGAGAAAATTTTTGAAGGGTTATATTAAACAAATGAGGTACCCTGAATCCTATTACATGACAAAAAAAGTCAATATTTAAAAAATATTAATGTAAAAATGTAAATATTAATATTAAAAAAAACATGGGTATAGAACCATGCTGATGAGTGCATGGCCAGGGAAGAGGTTCGCATTATATTTTTTCTCTTGTGCTCTTCTAACCACTCACAAACATTTCTAATAGTGTGGCATTTTGCACTGTCTTCAGGGGCAGCTCCAGCTTACCTGCCGCATGGGTGCGAAGCCTCATATGCCGCCCCTAATGGTGACCCTGGCAGAGCTTCAGTGAAGGGGACTTCAAGATAAAACTGTTGTTTTTTTTTTGCAAGAGAAAGCAGCACACCATTTTTTTATGTGCAAAATACTTGCCGGTTTTGAAGTAGCTTTTTTCTGTTTGGTTTTTTTTTTTGTTCCAGGAATTCTTTTACCATTTCTAATAATGCTGGATAACTTATTCCTTGAAACAGCACTTATTTTTGTGAGCCATCATCACTTATCCTGTATTGATGATATATATATATAATGAGGTTATTTTTATTAAAAAATTTTTTCAAAGGTATTTCTGGTACTACAGGGACCAGACAAATGAGAAGCCAAATTTTTCCTTTCCTTTGACTATTCTGGAACAAATTCTGGGTGAGGGAACCAAAATGCACATTTGCCCCTTGTGATACAGTACAGGGGCAACGTTTGGGCATGCGACCCACTACAGCCGCATGGGGACACGCACAAGAGGGATGCTAAATCAAAGTTGAATGGGTAAAAACAGTTCCATTGTCCGAAAAATCAAAGAAAATGTTTTCTGTCTGCTCTGGAGGCACAAAATCCGAGATGAAAGGGCGAAGAAAAATTTTTACATATATTTTTTTTAAAATAGTTTTTTGTTAGGAAATTGTTTAGATAAGTTGTGAGGGAGTGGCATGACCTCCAAGGGTAAAGCTGAGAGGGCTCCAGCTTCAGGCCCAGAACTAAATCCTTATCATTTATTCCAGCCCAGGGGCACTCACGCAGGATGTAGGGCCATGGGGGAATAGGCAGGAGGCACAAAAAATAAGTCCCACACGGGTACATATTTTGTCGTGAGCTGCCCCAGTAGTTTACATTCTTGTTTCTGGTGTTACAGTCAGAGGCCCTGTGTCTATTTTCTCAAGTTTTCTCAATGTTGTCGAGGTATGACTCAAAAGCATGATGGCATGTGAATTTTTACTGTGTTAAATTTTAGGGGTCTTGACTAAAGTCTATGCTGCCGTCCCTTACAACCTGCTGCCCGGGTGCACTGCACCCCTTGCACCCTCGCTTCAGCTGCCCGACTGTTGTAATGGAAGATGCTATCATCCCCAGGCAAGTACATAGTCCACAAGGAACAATGCATATTTAATTTTGTCCTTAGTGCCATCCACATTGATGAGTGGACCCAGAGAATGCCATGAAACCATATCCCAGCCCATAACACTACCACACCAGCTTGTTTTCATCCACAAATAGCAGAAGGGTGTTTATTCTCTGATGTTTCTTACTGTATACGATAATGTCTACCTGTCTAATGTAACAAAAAATGTGATTCATCAAAGAAGGCAACCTGTACTGTCATGTGAATTCCAGCTCTTGCTATCAATGAACCATCCGCCTGCTATGAAATTCATTTAGACAGACAGTTATCCAATGTAGCATGTCAATCAGCCCAAACACATTGCCGCAGCTGGTATTCACCTCTTTCATCTATGGCTCATGATGCTCTATAATTTCCATGCTGCTTATTTTTTATAGTGTCATTTTGCTTTTCCTAATATGCTTCCACTACAGCAGCACATGAACAGTTCACAAACGGCAGTTTATGAAATGCTGCCAACCTTAGTCTGAAAGCCAATAATTATTCTTTTTTTGTATGTCTGATAAATCACTCAATTTACTTATAAGAACAACAAGGGAAATTTTTTCTGAACCTGGTAATGTCACCTGCCATATCTCATTAATTATTTTGGAATGCCGTCAAAAATAGGAGGTGATCACAATAATACGACCTGACTGTGTGTGTATTTTACAATAAATGTGATAAATCTGTGATTATCCATTACAATGGTTATATATAATTTGGTGCTACTAAAGTCTTCAAAACCGGAATCTTTGTGAATACGTAGGAAAGACGGAAAAGAGAAATAAATTAGACTTTTCTTTTGTTCTTTCATCTCTCTTCAAGTATTCATTAGCCTCCATTTATCTCTTTTGTGTTCGGAAGTTTATTGTCTACATAGGCTCAGTTCAAGTTAACTCATCTTTTTAAGGCAGTCAAAATTAGTTCTCAAAATTTCGTCACCTGTGGTTTCTTTTATCTCCCTTGCCCAATTCATGATTCATTGGCAGCTCCCCAGAATAGTTTTGTAGATATTTTCTCTCATTAAAGAACCCCTTAAAAGAATAAACAGGCACACAAATCAATATCTCCAACTTATCTACCACATTGCCCCTGACAAAGGTTGATGATGCCCACTTTGAAAAACACTGTTGATAAAGAAAATCTCATTTATAATCAAAGTGCTTACTTTTCCTTCAGAGTGAAGCCTTTCACATTCTTTTTTATTTATATAACCTTCTATACTCGTCTCTCCCTTTGATATCAATCTTGAATGCCATATGAGAAGAGCTCCAACAGCAAAAAAAGTTGCTATAATTAATAGAGCTGCATATATGATACAGTAATGGTACAGTGATTCAGACCATGGTTTCTTTGTCTTCTTTGTCATGGTATTGGAGTCATCATTTGAAGAAAACATCTAAGAAAAACAAGAAAGTTCATGTAAAATAACCATCTCGTAACACTGTAATGATTAATATTAAAATTGTAATGATTAATATTTATTTTATTTATTTATGCAAATCTCAACACAAGTAAACATTGCCAAACTACAGAGATGGTAAATATGAAGAGGAGAAATACAATAAGTACAAATATATATAGAAAAGCAAAAAATGATAATTATAACATGATATGGAAATGCAAAACAAAAATACATAAATGCAGCTAATGGAATCAAATCATGATTGCATGAATATAGTAAAAAAATATAAACAAGATGCACAAGTAAAAGAAGAGAGACACGATAACAGGTAAGCATTAAAAAAGGGAAAAAATTACAAAATTAAAATATGATGTGTATTTGTATTACAAAATCTAATATAATAATAGGCTTATATTCGAATGAATCCAAAAATCACATTGTGTGTGTGTGTGTGTTTTGAGATATTATCTAATCTCTGTACTTGAACTAAACATTCAATTATACATATTGTTTACATTATTTAAGTATATACATATAATCATACATAATAATTTGATATATATCACACATCTCAAAAATGGAAGACCATCACAGAATATTTGCTCAATGTTTAGACAAACAAAAAGGATGCAGAACAGGCCTATTTCCAACTGACACAAAAAATATAAGTTGGAGAAGATATCTTCTCTGCCATCAATTATACTATTCATACAGTAATTTTACACAAAGAACAAATATAACTTCTTCTCCCTTCTAACGGTTAAAAAAATATAGTAAATCTATAGAGAATTTGTGTAGACGTGCACCTCTGACGCCATTGTTTTCAGCTGTTGAAGAACTCTGGAAAGTTATTCACTTGCATACTGTCTAAGTTACTTTACCAAATTTTCTTGATTTGGTTGATCATTACCAACCATAGGCACCAGAACCTAGTTGCTGAGGCTATTTCAGCCCCCCCCCCCAATAAATTGTGTGGGAGGGCTCAGCTACCGATAATTAATATGTAATGCAACATACTCCTCCCCTCCCCCAAACATACGGGCGCAAGTTCCATATATACAGGACGTCTGGCAACTTTCAGTCGCCTCAATATTTTCTTCATGCTGGCATCTCTGTTATCGACCTATAGTACGAGTCAGTGTATTGATAACAGGTGCTGAATAACAAAGCATGATCAGACAGGGTATCGTAAAGCAGAGAAGCTAAAGAGAGAGAGCTGTTACCACTGCTATGGAAAGGCGCTATAATGTGGTTAGTGAAGAAACTACTTCTAGGCAGAAAAGTAGAAGTTTGGTTCCACAATGCCTGTATAGCTTCAACTTAAAAATACAAAAATCTAAAAGTTCTTACATTAGGGAAATGTGCCAATTTTAAAGCAGGTTTTTTGTGCTTTCTCAAACTTGTGTGCAATTATTACTGGTCCACTTTCAGAGAGAGAGAGAATTAGAATATTGATGCAGTGTGAGTGACAGTCTTACAAATACACACATCTATTCTAGAATTCCTCCCATATGTACACACATCTATTCCAATATTATGTTCATTTATACCTTGAGAAATAAGATGCACGCACATGCATACAAGTACTTATTCCATTGAAAATATAAAACACAAATCTGTGGTATTCAAGTGGCTTATGGCATAATATGAACACATTAAAGCAATACTTACACTACTATATTCATCTGTTTTCTTGAATAAAGATTCAGAGTTGGTAGATGTTGAATTAAAAAGCTAAAAAAAAAATTATGAAAACCTTATATTCTTGAGCTTTTATACAAAACTAATGATGAGAGTGCGCCCTAATTCTAAAGCTGTGCTATTATAAAAGAAATGTACTATCTACCCTCATTCAATAATTGAATTATGAAGATGTCACTCTCCGCTATTACAAAAGTTTAGACAACTGGCTGATGCAAAGGAAACTTTTTTGCCTCTGCTGGGCATCGAACCAGTCTCCTTGCAACATGGGCAAGTGCCCTAGACCACTACGCTACAGATGCAACGAACTTCTATCCTTAGAGCATATATATGCTGAACAGGACCACAAATGGACAGTCAAATATAGCTCAGCTAATGGCTCATATACTGACATTTGCCACCAGATAGTGACTTATATGAAGATGTCGTCTCTATACGAGATATATACTTTAAGGAAAAATGCTCATCGCTTCTGTAGAAAGGTGGTCTAATGCCATGGCCCAGATTGCCAGGGGACTGTGGCTCAATTCTGCATGAAGACAGTTTTGCTTTCTTGAATTTATCTTTGCATCCGACAGTTGTCTAAACCTTTTTAACAGCTGAGAGTGGCATCATATTCATATAATTTGCCAACTGGTGGCGAATGTCAGTATATGAGCTATTAGCTGAGTTATGTGTCTGACTGTCCAAGTACAGCCCCCATTCAGCGAAAATGCCCTACGGAACGATTTTTGTTGCTTCTGTAGCATAGTAGTCTAGGGCACTTGCTCGCATTGTGAGGGAACAGTGATTTGATTCTCCCTTAGAGGGCCGTTGAATGTTATTTCCAAAATTCATCTTCGCATCAGCCATTTGTCTAAACAGGGTTCATACAAAATTTTCAAAATGAAAAGTAAGGAGTTTTTAAGGACTTTTTAAGGAGTTTCAAGCTGTTTTTAAGGAGTCATGGCAAACTTCATAACTTACAAGTTTTACAGCAAAAAAAGGGGCGGGGCACATATGCAAATTTATTTTTAATTTGCAAACAAACTTTCCCTCTTCTCAAAAATATGGATGTAGAAGTGGTTCAAAAATTACAAGTTTTGATTTGTTACCCAGCATCATAAGAATTCATAAAATAATCAATCCACATGAATGTTTTCTGTCGTCACCAAAGTGTTCTAAAACCTTCAAGTATTAGTCAAAAATATAACTCATAACAGCATCACATAAATTATAAAAATTCTAAGTGATATTCATTCCCCCTCCAATTATTCAAAATAAAAACCACAGCCGACAAAGATTTTTCTTACAAAATTATCTATATTTGCAGCAACCCTAGGCACACACACACACTTCCAGCACAACTTCCTAGATAGTAAATTGCCCATAGATGGTAATAGACCTGAGTTGTGCTTGGTTTGAAAGAAAGAAAGCCCCCTCCCCCCGGAAATCACTCACTCAAACAATCTGGGAATGTGCCGCGGGCCGCTCAATTGAAGTAAGAATTTGCCAGGAGCCACTTGAGGCAGGCCACATTTAGGCCATGTGTTGAGCACATGTATGCTTTAAAATAAGGGGCTGTTCAAGTACTAGGTCAGCAAATTTTCAGCAATTTTTGACTCACCCCTCTTGTCAGAAAAAGTCAGCAAAACTCTCACCCTTCCCCCTGTCAGCGCTCTGTCCCCCTTCCTCCTAACGCTTATTGGTGGAATCTGAATTGGGAGCTCCCCCCCCCCCCCGGATGATCGAAAATTTATTTTTTTAATCCACAAAATATTTTTTAAAAGAATTGTAAAAATATTTTTTACAATTTCGAAACAAAATATCTTTATATGTTATTATAATCAATTTTTGTTAATTTCAATGCTATTTGAAGGCTAAGAACCCGAAATTGCTCAAGAAATTCATTGCGACCCTACCTCTCTAAGCCCTTGGTAACCCTTGACCCGCGGTAAACATTCGGCCTGTGCGGACCAAATGTGGCCTGCCCCTAAATCTATTTTTGTAACAATGAACCAAGTGACACATTTACAGATCGCTTAAGTGACTCGTGGCACAATTCCTAACCATTTAAGCGATCTGTGGCACATTAAGCGATCCCTTGAGTGACATGTGAGAAAGTTTTAGAGCATTGGCCCTGCCACCAGTGCGGTTCTACATCACTCAAGTTATCCGCGGCACATTCCCAGATTACTTAAGTGATCTGCGGCATAATCACGGATCACTTATATGATGTGCGGCACAGCTCCAGAGCATTTGGATCCGCTAAGTATTTGAAGATCACTAGAGTGGCTCTGTAGGGGACTCAATAGGGAGAATGTTAGTTCAGGTGCCCACAAACTAGTGAAAAGTTTTACTCGTTTTTCGCGCACCGAGTAAGACGCCATTAAGAATATTTCATATTTTTTATAAAGGGTGGTTGATGACGTAAGAATCTTCCCCCCCCCCCACATCATCAAGTCAGCAAATCGAAAATCCCCCATCCATGCTGATGTAATACTTGAATGACCCCTAACATAAAGATACCCTAAAGTTATTTTCTGAAGGTTAAAAAAAGTGGGTTCAGCTATAGCGGCTGATCGGCTCATCCCCCCCCCCCGTAACCAGACGTGGCTCGGGCTGTCACTTTTAAAAGCCGGGTTTTACTAGCAGGTTTTCTATGCCGCGCGCAACGTGAATCACCCAGCGCGACATGCCGACTATTCATCAATATGAAAAGCAGTACGACTGTTTTCCTAGAGAGCGCAATACGGCTCACGACAGCGCTTTACGTCGGGCGTGATTAGCAGACTGCTTCTGCGATCTTCCCTTATTTTCGTGTTGTGTCTCTTCCCTTTAAACCGGAGCATGCAGCCGATAGAGTAGATGACACCAGGGTCATATACTATATAGCCGTCCTGAGCCAATGCGCCACGCTTGGAAAACGCAAATGCGTAACGTCATTATGTAACTCATTTCTGCCGACACGAAATGATCCAGATAGGTTCATGCGGCGCAAAAAGCATACTCCTAGGAAAACCTGGCTTCAGGGATGAACGCTCGTTACAGGATCCCAGGAGAGAGAAACCCATTCTCTCTCATAGAATCTCTTGTGTGTAGATAGAGCCTGTTCCTCTTTTTTTTTGCCTTTTTATTTACGGCAACCAATCTGCGAAACAGATTCGCTTTCCCCACTGGATTTTTTCTTTTTCAGTAGCGAGTTGTAATGTGAATAAAACACGTCAAAAAAACTGCGGAAAGCAGTGACATTTTGCGGTTTCTCGGAATTTTCGTAGTGAGATATTGGCTGTAAGCAAATGGAAAGGAGGGATAAAATAGGAATAGTAGGAGAGAATTGCAGTAAAAAAAAAAGACGATTGCGGCGAAAGTAGGAAAAATAGGAAGGCTGCGAGGTCTGCACTCAGTATACTGCGTAATATAGGAGGTTCGAGACATCGTTTCGCCGCATAAGTAAAAACTTAAAAAAACTTTCTCACCACTGGGCATGGGGGAATTTTCGGCTACTGGTTCAGCGGAGTGATGTTGTTCTACGGACAATCGATTTCCAACGCTGACCAGTTTGCGACATAGGCAGGAAAACACGTCAAAACTAGCGATTCGGTGAAAAATCGCATTTTTAGAAGCAAAAGCGTATAATCGTATTAATTTACTAAATACGACAAAATCGTAACGGTTGGCAGGTATGCACAACCATTAGATGTTCCAATCACATCCCCTGCTTTCACATTTCCTATTACAAAGGAAGAGAACGGTTTTTTTTCTCTTTTCTTCCTCTTTATATTCGGGGGAAGCTTCCTCTTATTTTTCTAGGCAATGCTATTCATCACCATGGGGAATGCCTATTCTAAGAAAGATCATCCCTTCAGAGAAAAAAAAAAAAAGACTTTTTCAGGGATGGCTGCAAAAAGTAAGGAGTTATAAGGGCCCTTCCAGAAGGAAATGAAAAGTTAGGAGTATTTAAGGAGTTTGTAAGGATGTGCGAACCCTGCTAAACCAAGGGGTCTTCAACCTCTCTCGAGTCGTGAGCACCCTTAGGGCAACATTAACATACGTATGCCTGAAATATACATAATTGTTATCCTTGAATGCAATTTTTCCAGGGTATTTAAATGAAGCTTTGATCAAGTACTTGCGATCACGAAATTGGGCATGAGCACTGAGCACACTTGGTGCTTCAAAGGTCATTTCACCATGGTGCTCACAAGCAACAGGTTGAAAATAGCTGGTATAAACCTTTATAAGTGAATTAATTAGTGGGTGATCATTTTATGTACATGAGGGATTTACTAACTGTCTGTAATTTTAGTCTACTGCCATAGAAGCAATTTGCTACTGCTTCATCACCAAAAAAGTAAGCTATGGCTGAATTTTGTTTGTAAAACTCGACTGTTCATGTATGTGCTAGTTTTTTATATTATGTGTTCAGAGAAAGTGATACAATCTACCTTCTGAATCAGAAAAAATGAGTTGGTAAATAAAAGTGAATATTTTTATCAATTCAAATTCAAATGTTATACTCAGTTTGTTGCTTGCTATAGCAACCCTTTCTAAAAGAGATCAGCTTGCAGTTGCACTGCAAGTGGAAACCACAGAAAAGCAACTTCAGCCAACTACCAATGTGTGGAAGCAGGGATCAAACAGCCACAATGCCCATACAACCACACAATGGCATGGAATATGAAAGCTAATTAAACCAGGACTTTAAGTCCTGGACTTAAAATTTATAGCTGGTTCCAAATGACTTATATTCTATATCCTCCAGTGAGAGGTTAATGCATTGATGGAATAGGACAGAGATGCTCAATGCACCACAAGGATCTGTCGTGGTATGCCCTGATTCATCGGTAATTGCACCTCTGCCACCACTGCTGTTAGGCCAAGAAAGGCAAGAAACCGTGAAAAAAGGGGGAAACTGGTACCAGCAATTCCATGCAAGTAGCTATATTTATGTCTGCAATTGGGCCAGAGGGCATTAAAATCTACAATACATTTACTGATGATCAAAAGGGCTCTCTTCATTCTATCATAAACATGTTTGAAAGTTACTTCACATCAAAAATTAGCATCACGTAAGCGTGTTTCATGTCATCCTGAGGCCTCTGGGCCGTGCTGGGGTAGGCCCATACATTAAGACAGCACTGCCTATTGCTCTGTGGCAAAACTAACTACACTGAAGGGTGAACTGAAAATTTATATAATAAGAAACAAGAAAACATCCAAGAAAATGAAACAACAGCAACAAGTGAAGAAACTGTACACATGCCCAAGGTGTGGGACAAACTATGAAAAAGGTTATTGTCCAGCTTATAAAAAATATGCCACAAATGTCACTTGGAAGGAGGACATTTTATTAATATCTATAAAACTAGAAGTGTTAAAACAGTGCAGTGCAAAATGGAAGAAATTCGGGAGCTGCAGATAAGTAGTACAGGTTCCAGCAAAGTAATACAAATACAAAGCCACAACAGGAAAAAAGGCCCAACAAGGTGTCTGAGGAAAAGATGCCCATAATAAATATGGATGTCATATATTTAAAAATACAGCAACCCAATTAAAAATGCAATTACAAACAATATATACATGATGAAATATTATACAATGCCCATAAGAATACTTATGGTTGTCTCATTCTAATATGGATAGCTTCTTGATTTACCCCAACATGCTTATCATATTTCTTTTTAAACATGTCAGTTGTGTTACAATTTACTACCTCCAGGAGTAAGCTATTCCATTTATTAACAACCCTATTAGAGAAAAATTCCCTGCGACACCATAGCCTTACATTGTCCCTCACCAATAGATACTGGTGTCCCCTTGTAAAAGCAATCAATTGGCGGTGTACTAAAAGTTCATGGTCCATCCTGTCCAACCCATTGAAAATTTTGAACACTTCGATCATATCTCTTCAACACCTGCGTTCATCCAATGTAAATATATTCCAAAAATGAAGCCTCTTCATAACTCAAGCCCTGTGTGCCAATAAGGACACGTGTAGCTCTTTTCTGCACCCCTTCAACTAAGTCTATGTCCCTCTGTAGGTATGGTCTCCAAAATCTTACAGCATACTCCAGTCCAGGACGAACTAAGCCTCGGAAAAGTGGAAAAATTACTTTAGGAGAACGTGAAGAGACCTTTTTGAAAATGAGACCAAGCATTCTATTCGCTTTTTTGACCACCGCTGAACAATGTTCAGAAAATCTAAGCCGCTCATCAATGAGAATTCCCAAATTGGTCATCCTAGTTGCATCCGGGATAGTGACACCATTCAACTCGTAAGAGAACCGTGGGTTGTTCGAACCAAAATGAGCGACCATGCACCAAAAGACTGGTATGAAAAAGCAGAGTTCAACTATAAAATCAACTTCAAGTTTAATACAGGAGTGAAATGTAATGTGATAATGAAATCGCATGAAGAATGGGAAAACCTAAATTTAAGAAGTGAAATGTAACTTCACTGCTATCATACTCAAACCACAAAGTGAAAGTCACCGGAGAAACCTTTGCAATGGTCAAAGTAAAAAATAAAAACATGGGATGAAATTCACTATAGTTAATGAGCAAACAGCCCATCCAAGGTAAAGATGCTTGTGTTCTAATGAACTTGATCAAGATGATGTAAAACATAGGACTGTCTGAGCAACTAATCAAGTGCGACATAACCACTTAACTAAACAAAATTCAATGTCTGAAGGGTTTCTTGATGAAATTGATCTGAAAGAGAATCCTCTGCTAGAAATATACCCTGTTCAAAGAATACCTCATGATTGTAAATAATGATGTGAAACAGGAATGTGTGAAATGTCTAAACCAGGACTGGGCAAGCGACAGGTCACCATGCAGCATAAAAAATTAGTATTGAGTCTAAAATTTTTAGTCACTTTGCTAGTTCATTAGCAAACAAACATGGATCTGAACTAGAAGATTTTAAGCTATGATTTCCTAGAAATTTCCTTTTTCGTTCCAACACCTGGGGGACTGTTTCAGTCCATAGATGCTCATCAATTCGCAGACCTGATTTGAACCATTCTCAAAACCTTCTGGTTGGTTCATGTAGATTTCTTCCTTTAGTTCTCCATGAAGGAATGCTGTTTTGATGTCAAACTGAGCAACTTTTAATTTCTTCTTAGCAGTCATGCTTAACATAGTTCTCACAGTATCTCAGCAAACAACTGGACTGAAGGTTTCAGTGTAATCTACACCAGTCCAAGTTGCCGCCTAACGTCAATAAAAACGTTTTTTGGAAGTCATAAAATGTGTCAAACATGAGTGATAAAATGGTCATTATGTCCATTTTGGAAACGTCAAAAATGACCATTTACAAATAGTTCAACTTTCAGAAGATAGATGGCGCTATTTGAAGAGACGGGGGGGGGGGGAAAGTATGACCTTCTGGTGCAGGTCGAATTCGAACCCAGTCCGCTCGAGGATTGTCCCTATGTATCTCACGCCATGCCTCTACCAATCGCGCTATCGTAGCAGTAACCACCTGGTGTTATTTGATGAAGTCTTTAAAAGTATTGATTACTTACATTACAATTATCGCTAAGCAATCTTGCTGAGTTTAGCCGATGGCCGTTATTTTTTAATTTTCTTGTTTTTTTATCCTTGAAAAATATAATTATTTGCAGTATTTATAATTATCGAAAAGAAAAAGATTTTAAAATTACATTTTTTAGTTCAATGTACATGTCAAAGAATTCATTACATCTTTTTCACTTGTTGACAGATTTCACAAATCCTCTGATCTTCCGTAAAAACACAACATGGATGCAATTATAATTTATATAACGTGTTGATAAATTTATATCTACAATTACTCATTGAATAGTTTTACATTTCCATTCAAACCAAATTGCAATTAAAAGTACTTGATTTCTCTTGTGACAACCAGTAACGAATAAGCCTAGGGTTATTTTGAAACACCCTCGGAAGGTTCATTAACAAACATTTTGGATAATTTTGATATTTTCATCTGGAACAGAATTTTTCAGTTCGCAAGAAATTCGTGATTTTTATGACGCAAAATCATTTATGCCATTTAATATCACATCATTTCATGACCTTCATGGCTAATGAAGGTCATGAAATGACCTGATATTTCATTAAGGTCATCAAGTATCACGTTATTTCCTGACCTTTATTGTTTGTGGTCATTAAATGACTTTGAATTGACATGGTTTTTTTTTGACTGAAGTCATTCAGGGAAAATGACCAAATTTTCACATCATATTTGACGTCAGGCGACTACATAGGCGGAGATAGACCTGGAAGTCTGGGGGGCACGGTCATTATTTCTGGGGGAGGCACGATGATGATGATGTCAATTCATATATGCATATATACATTAGATCAGTCACCTTTACCTTTGACGCTGTGCTCCCCCCCCCCACCCTGTATCTCAGCCCATGGGCGACTACTTGGGAGGTATCTATCCACATCCTTTAGCGAACAGACATGCCTTATATCTTGTCACTGAACCATCTGCATTTTTCTTCGCTTTTAACACCCATAGACTTCCTATGGCTTTTCTATCACTTAGCAAATCCACCAGCTTCTATGTCTTGTTTTCAATTAGAGAATCCATCTCTTCTTGTAAAGCAGCTTGCCAATGACTAGAATCCTTGGATGACATTGCTTCTGTGTAAGTGACTGGTTCATCACATTCTGCCAGCATGACATAATCATCAAACTTGGATGGCTTCTTCAGCTTTGACCTGTCTCGTAAATTATACGTATCGGTGTCTGACTGTGATTCAACTTGCATGAAACCATTTGTGTCTTCAGCAACTTTTTCAGTAAACTTTGGATTGTTGATGAAAATCTGCTTGCTTGTGACTTCATTCTTTAATACAATGTCACTTGAAAGCACTATATTTCATCTTTACTGGGTATCCATACCTATAGCCATCTTTATCACCCCAATACCCAACAAAATATCCTTTCTGAGCTTTCTTATCAAACTTTTTCCTTTTCTGTTTTGGCACATGCACAAAACATTCGGCACCAAACACACATAAGTGACTGAATGGTGACTCCTTGTTATACCACAGTTCATAAGGAGATTTTTCCTCACCACTACTTGATCCAGTTTGATTGATAACATAGGCTGCGGTATTAACAGCCTCCAACCATAGCTTTTCTGGCAATTCCTTGGCGTGTAGCATAGTCCTGGCAGCTTCCACAAGAATCAGATTTTCCCTCTCAATTGCTCCATTTTGCTCTGGTGTGTATGGCATTGAGTTTCGGTGAATCAATCCAATTTCTTTTACAGTGGATTCAACTTCAGAATTCTTGAACTCTGAACCACCATCAGTTAGTAGCTCTTTAACAGTATGACCTTGAGTTCGTACCTCAGCAAGAAAGTGTTTCACCTTTGAAGGAACTTCAGACTTTGCTTTCTTTCTTTCAAACCGAGCACAACTTAGGTCTATCACCATTTATGGGCGATTTACTACCTAGTGAGTTGTGCCGGAGGTGTAACAGTGTGTGTACCTAACAGTCTGAGTGCATATGTAGTGTTGTTTGATTTTTCAGTGCTGCCATCTATATTTCAGAAGTGCAGTGAGTGATGTGTTATGATTGAATTACATTTGTGCTGTTTGCAGGTCTGTTGCTCTCTGTAACAAGACTTTTTAACGGGGAGATCAGCTCGCATTCATGCCTTGAAGTTGGGAACCACAGAAAACCAACTTCAGCCGACCACCACTATGGCAACAGTGGGGTTCGAACCCGAGTCCGTCACTATGACCACTCGACCACCATAGTGGCAGACTTTGCTTTCAAGAAGTATACCGATCTGCACTTCCAGAAGTCATCCTCGAATACAACATAATATCTGCTTCCACCCAACGATATTTCAGGCATTGGCCCACAGACATCTGCATGGATCAGTTCACCAACTGTAGTTGGCCTTGTTGTTCTGGTACCAAAACTGAGTCGATGCATTTTACTATATGCACATGCATCGCAAAAATTTCAACTGAACTGAATCTCCATACCTTTACTTTTGAGAAATTTCTGTACATGTTGATTGTTCTGATGACTTAATCACTCGTGCCACAGTTGAATATCAGAATTTTTCATAGCAAGACAAGCTTTAGAAATGACACTAAAAGCTTGTACACGCCGAGTTGACAAATTCCAACAGCAAAAGTCTGCTTTCCATTTCCCAACTCTCGTGTGCTTCATATAGCAACTTCAATGAGATCATGATTCAGAGCAGATCCCAATGAGAACAGATTCTGGTCAGATTTAGGGACATACCATGCATTTTTCAATTGACCTGGTTTCCACTTCCCACATACCAGCATTTCCACATCAATCATGCCGTATCCTTCAGCATACATAAAAGTTCCATCACTGAGATGAAGCGGTTTTGGCTAATCAAAAGGAACATATGAAGAGAAGACAGAACGAGTCGATATGTGATAAGAAGCCCCCGAATTAATTATCCAACAGTTCTTGTTAACATCTGTGACAGACATAAATGCTTGTCCCTGAAAACTCTGGTCAGAAGTTTCATAGTCTTTACTTGAACAGACTTTCCCACAGGAGTAGCACTTCACCAGTTCCTTCTTTGGCTCTTGAGCTTCCGAAGTTTCGAGCTTTTACTAAGCCGTTGAACTAGCATTTTTTGCAATAAATGCTACAGTGCTCAGTTCGGAACTGCAAGATCTCTGTTCTTCAAGTCTTTGTTCATGAAGCCTGAGATGTTCAGTCAAAGTTGCCATGCTTCTTTTGTTATGCGGAACTGACTCCCAAGCATTTTGGAACTCCAGATACTCACTCGGAAAGGTATTGAGTATCCTATTCAGCAACATTGAAACAGGAAGACTTAATTTTCTTCTTTGAGCTCCTCTTGCAAATCTTGCCAAATTCGTCGCAGTTTTGACACATGGGAGGCGATACTGTCAGCTGGATCCTTGGTGTAGTTAACTAACTGCGAATACAATAAGTCCAAGTGACTCTCATTTTTCTGTTCGTATACAGTGTGCAATGCATTCCACATATCTCTGCCAGATTTGCAGGTAAGAATATACCGCTTTGACTCACCACAAACACTCGACCCAATTATATATCATGCAATAGCATCAGCCTCCTTAAAAGCTTTGACATCAGCAGCAAACTTCATTCGTTCAGGCTCGGTTCCGTTTTCATCCAACAAAGCAGGATATGTGACTTCTCCCAAAACGACCAGCATCACTTTTTGGATAGTCAGCTGTGGTTCCACATCAAATTTCCAGCCTGTCCAGTTCTATATACTTTCCAACTTATCAATGGAATGAAGCTTCTCTATTTTCCTACTCAAATTGGAAACTTAAGCTGGAAAAGTAAACAGATACTAAACTTCATTTCAGAAGTAAAAATTCTGCAACCGTAGACGCCACCATTAAACAATCAAACTCACTACGAAGGGGAGGGTCACTGGGCGCCATAGCCTATTCAAATTATTAAAGTACGAGTGAGCAGAGAAACGAAGATTAATAGACAAACAAAAAACAAACCGTCCGATCTGAATGAACATAAAACAATGAATGTAAACAAAGCATGTGTTGCCACAAATAAAGCACTAAAGTATATCATAGTTAATGGTTAGCAGGTAATTTTCTAATATTCAATAGAGGGGACTCCAAATTCTTTATGTAATCACTCCAACATTACACAGGGCGCCAAAATTCAAGCTTGCCTTTGGCTGACCAAGTATCTAGTTGTGAACTGACCTATTTGCATCTTGCCTGGGTCTGGGCTCATTTCACATTACTATTCATTTCACTGTACAATGAAAATTTAAGCATGAGGTGTTTTAAATATGCAAAACATTTTTATTGCCCTAATTGTTTACGGTATAATGAAAATATAGGTAATCATGATTTTATTAACCCTATCAACGGCTCAGGGTCGAACACAAAACCTCTTCAAAAAAAGCTACTTATTTTCATAAAATCTTTTCAAAATGACCACAGGGTCACGTGATTCTAGAATGCTTCCCCCCAATATGTGACAATGGGTAATTGGCATGTATAATAATCCGTCGAGAGAGGGGGCTGAACCGAAGTGACAGGCTGGTAACGCCCGGTGATTGACCCTTTCTTCCCAGAAATGTACTTTCTCCTTTCATTCTCCAAAGTTTTTCTATTTTCCGAACTAAATAAAAAACACATAAAGGCAGGATATACGCAAAATTTTGAACGAAATTATTGTAGCGTGTTTATAGATGCTCAGCATTCTATGGTAAATAACTCTATCAATATAGATTAGCTTTAACAGGCAATAAAATTTACTTGCTTTCGCTTGTGAAATATTGATATGATTAACTTAGTAACGGAATGTCAGAACGTTCTAAGAAGAAATTACTAACCCATCCACTAGGTATTTAAAAATGTCCCAATATGTTCAAGTTGAACACTCTAAGTATTCTGAATCTTGAGAAGCATTCTATATATATGCCCCTTAATATTTTAATTGTATTTTTTAAATTTGCAAGTGTTGCAGTATGTTCTCGCGATTTTGAGGTTCACCTAAAATGTAAATTATTTTTGAAAATCGCAAAGCTTTTTCATAAATAATGTGCGTTGATTAAATCAGTGTTGTTGGAATTACTACTATTCGAGGCAAGGCATTGTAACAACTGATATTTATCAGTTGATACAAATCTATTCGAGCAAAACTACAGCTACTTCCCAACCTTGGAACATCATTAAATAATTAATTTATCAAAACTTTTGGGTATAAAACTGCTTCTCAATGCTTTACTCACATTCTTTTTGAGTATTCATTTATTTTTTTCATGATATCTTATGATCGTGGAGTTAATTTCAAAAATGAGCGTAGGTTTAGTGAAATTGAATACGCATATTAGATATACAGTCATTTGCATCGGATTATAATGAAAGAATTCTCTCTGAAATATATAAATTTGGTGCATTAAATCATGTTACAAAAAAAATACATGAAAACAAGTAACACACTGAGAAAATGTTTAAATACACAAATACTAGAAGTAAATAAAGTCTCTGGAATTCAAAACGGGAAAGAAAGTTGTAACTAGAGCCCGGATTAAATGCTAAAACATGCACTAAAAATAAAGTTTAATCTGCATTTTTAAAAATGTCGAAATATACCATGAAATAAAAACACCCGATCTTTTTCAAAAAATTAGAACACCCTAGAAATTTACGAGAGCAGTTCATAAAGAGCTCAAGTTGGAAAGCTCAAATTAAGGGTATGGTTGTAATTTACATTTTCATCTTTCCACCTATGTGACTTGCTGCAGCAATTAAGTAATAGCTTAGAAAGAGTCAAAATCACGATAGAAAATGCAATTTCTTTCTCCATACCATACGTCTTCAACTTCTGGAATCAAAAGGTAGAGAGCCTAACGTTCACACCTCTATCCAGAGATGTCTTCTAATCCATTGGCCTCTATTTTTTGTTTCCACTGAAGACCTCGTTTGAAGATGAAAAACGCAGATAGTATCAAGAATTCGCCAATGTGTATCAAACCTCATCGATATTTCGATGGTTTCATGATATCTGATGATTGTACCTGATACTAGTCTTATCA
The DNA here is from genome assembly GCF_987345545.1 of Pholcus phalangioides. Taxonomy (NCBI): domain Eukaryota; kingdom Metazoa; phylum Arthropoda; class Arachnida; order Araneae; family Pholcidae; genus Pholcus; species Pholcus phalangioides. The sequence goes on along the minus strand of NW_028301604.1, from coordinate 29,241,383 downwards.
AGAGATTGCGGACTCGAGCTAAAATAAATAAATTAATAAAAACTGATCAATTGCAAACCGCTATCAGGGAGCCGATAGTGAAGATGGGATTTATAGATGAGGCCCGATTCGGGTCTGTGCCGGACACTCATAAATTGAATGTCTTGATGCATAAAATCCATGGCCAAGACCAAAGATGGCCACAGTACAATGTATTCGTACGATATCAGCACGCGTCTCCCCCCCCCCCCCCACAGTCCTAGCAAATACAATTGTAATTTTCTGCGTTTTTCAGAAATTTCCCGTTTTTCTACCCGTATTGCGAACATTGAATGCTTGTAGGTTTGCATACATAATGAGGAAAGACATGAAACACTTATTCGATCAAGTTGATGTAAATTTGCATGAAAAAATTCATGTAATACAGTAATAGGTTTTAAGCCAAATGTTCTAATTTTCTCAAACAGCATTCGGAGTGTTCCAATTTTTTGAAACAAAGAGGAAAAAAATTAATTTGGTATTTTACGACGCATTTAATCTACTTTATGAAAACTTTTTGCCACCGATATGCTCAAGATATGAAAGCTCATATGATATGATCATGATAGAAAAGGAACATGCAAATTAAACTGTACTTGTGCTACAACCTTGAACTGCGCTTTCCAACTTGAATATTTCATGAACTGCTCTCGTAAATTTCTGGGTGTTCTAATTTTTTTGGGAAGGATGTATATATGCGAAAAATTGAAACCATCGTTGAATAATCCCGAATTATGGCATCAAAAATGAAAAATGCACGCAAAATTGAAAAAAAAATTATATATGCATTTGAAAGAGATAAAAAATGAATTGGAATGTTCCAACAAATCAAAAAAAGAAGCAAAAATACTCATATTATAATGCCGAAATATGCATAAAATATAAAAATATGTGCCTTAAAAATGCGTTAATATGCCTGCCCTAAAGGCTCAGAATATGTGGGGGGGGGGGGAAGAGTATTGAAAAATATACATATAATTAAAATATATATATTTATTTATTTATATATGTATTTAAAGTGGGGAAATTTCCCTGAAGAGGAAATACACCCAGGAAAAAAAGAAAAATTGTCCATTTCGGAATTCAGAAATAAGTCAGAAATGAAAAATATGCTAAAAATAAAAAACACATTTATAGTGTAAAAATATGCATTTAAAAATTTCCAGAAATATGCCAAAAATGAACAATAGTCAATGTTGGAATACTTTATTTAAAAAAAAATTGAGTTATCTGATTATATCGAGCGAAAAACTGAATGAGAGGAAGTCATTTTACTCGAGAATAGAGTAATAGTTTGGTATTTTTTATTTTTGTGAAAAATGGCATGGAATCCAAGGAAATGACTGAATTCGAATTCAAAAAGTAGCAGATCACATGGGTGGAGATACGGGGAAGTGGCATGAGGTGCACTGCGCCACCCCCCCCCCCCCCCACCAACGTCAAAGGTTAAGTCGACTAGTCTAATGTATATGTGTATAGATATCATCATCACCTTGCTCCCACAGCAATACTGACCGTGCCCCCCAGACTTCCAAGTTTATCACCGCCTAAGGCAGATAATCTTATCACAAGAGAGATTTCTGCACCTTTTCCAGGAAGTTTACATTCCTCAACTTTTTTTGGGGATCACGAATCTTTACAAAGAAAACTATTAGTAACATCACAATAAATGAGAAAAAACAGGACATTCCATCTTTGCATCAACCATTTTGACAAAAAAAAGGGGTTTGCCAACTTTCCTCGGCATTTATTTGATACAATACAGGTTCCTTTTCTGAGAAAAAGCGTTCACTAGTTCTCTCTCTCTCCTTCATTTTGGATTTATTTTTGTTGCACCATGGTCATTTTGTGCACACTTATCTGTTGTACCTACTGTGGGTACTAGAAGAATAGCCGGTTTTAAGAAGTCCGATAAAACAGCTGTAGTATTAGCACACAATAGACAATTGAAAGTGCAACAGAGATGAGATTTTTTTAAACTCAAGCACTTGTTATTTTGCTGTATTTACAAGTCTGGATTTACTGGTTCGCAAGTAAAATGACATGCACTCTGTATAAGAATATCTTAATACTAGGGGGGCTCTGCCCCCCCCCCCCCTGCCGCTTTTGGCGGCCAATCCCTCCTTCCCTTCTCTTAACCCCACAAAACTTCTCCATGAGGGTCCCCAGACTCCAATTCGATGAATTTTAGTGAGGGACCCAGACTGGATTCATCTCGGGCTTCTGCTGTTGCAAAATTCCACGGAAAAAAATGATATTCATCCATGGCCCCCCCAAAATTAATCCTGTCAATTTCCACATGGGGCCCCCGACCTGGAAGCTTGTCGGTCATCCCCCGCTGCGAGTGCTATGAAATATTTTCATTTGTATTCATTTTACCAACGAATAAAACCCATCGCCCCCAACAAAATACGCCGGACCCAGAAAAGAATAAGATTCATCCAGGGCCCCCCAAAATGAAATGGGGTCCCCGACTTGGAAGCTTATCGGGTATACCCCTGTGAGGGCCATGGCAAATTTTCATTTGTATTCATTTTACCAACGAATAAAATCCAGCGCCCCACGCAATCACTCTGGACCGAATTCGCAGATTTTTATGGGGTGGGGGGGGGGGGCTTGACTGGAAATATCTTGGGCTTCCGCTATCGGAAATTTTTCAGTTTTAAAGCAGCAAGAAAACAATGAGGTCCATCGAGGGCCTCTGGAAATTAAACTTTTTAACTTCCCCATGAAGATATATGTGCAATGCCACCCCCAGGTACCAAGATTTCGTGTGTTGGGAGCACCAGTAATTTATGTATATTATACAATGTCGGCATGACCCCCACAAGGGCAGGGCTGACAGGGGCTGGAACGATTCTTATCACTTTTTGATTTTTCACTCTAAAATTAACCACAGAGGGGGCCGTGAAAAAGCTGGTTTGGGGCCTGCTATCTCTCCCATCCTAGGGGCCCCTACTGTAGGAAGTAGGAGCCTCTCGGTACTTACACATAACTTAGTCCCGATTGGGGATATGCAAGAGTTGGTCCCAATATGCAAGAGTTAAATGAAAACTTGAACCGAAATTGTAACCGACTTCCGTAACCCAAAAACGTAACAGATTCTCATTACATAAAATCGTCACTAATTTCTGTTGCTTAGAAATGGGCCCTTTTCGAGTTTGGGATTTTATATTATAGAGTGGATAATAATTAATTCAAAGCAAAAAAGATCGAAACCCCTTTAAAACGTTGTTCAACGGACGGCTTTTAAAACGACGCAACGTACCAACGAGAACGACGACGACGGGGGGCAAAGCATATGTACTCAATGTGTGTGTGTGTGTGTGTATATAAATATATACCATTTTTAGTGTATTTTTAAAAGCCGGGAGGGGCAACGCCCCCCCCCCCCAACGCCCCAAATGACAGGCCTGCCCAAGAGGTTAACGAAGCCACGCTGGAGACTTTTTTTCCATGAGATGCTTCAATAATTTGGTGACAATTTCAGTAGAACATTAAATTACACAAAAATCATAGTACATAAAACAAATGGTATATAGAACATTCGTTAAAAAATATACACGAAGATACCCTAACCCAGCGGTTCTTAAATTTTTTTTCACTCACGGAGCCCCGTGGGCCTTTCATTTTAATTGATTTATCATATTTTGTTTATTCATTTCATTTTCCTCGACCGGTCGCAGAGCCCTGGAAAATGCATACGGAGCACCGGTTGAGAACCGCTGCCCTAACCAAGCTACTAACGAGTGAATTAGCTCAAATATAATTAGTAATAACTGGAGAAAGAACTAGTTCTCTTAGTACAAGCTGTAGTTTTCTGTGTGGATGATGAATGAATTATTGGATTTGGAATAAACCTCAGAACAGTGGTTAAATTTCATAGGTTTGAATATATATTCAAACGAATACTCAGATACGAATAATAAATATTTTTGTCAAATAAATTAACAATCTCTAATTTACTGGTAAAAACTTTCCTTTTCTTTCTTTCTTTTTTTAAACTACAACGTGGGTATTTGTGCCTTTTCAACCCAAGTAATCCTTCTTTTCTCAATAAGCTATTCTTCTTTTCAAACATTGATAAGTTTGGGGAGGAGAGGACTGCATTGTTGCAGGAAGGGGCAGTTTGACGACACGGTGTACCTGTCACTAACCGTACAATGAGATGGGGGAAGGAACTGGTTCCTGGCGAACGCATTTATGAGTTCGAGCTGAAATGACGGTAGTTGTCTTCGAACTCATATATGAGTCTTCACTGTTTAGAAGGTTAACAAAAAATAGCATGATTTCATGTAAAGGTTGATGTATGTAAAAATTTTAAGTTTGTTCGGAGATTGCAGATTTGTGTATAAAACAGACAATTATTTTTTGATATGTGATTAAGTTTTCACTGTCCCAAATATTTTTAAACTATCTCGTGCACACAGGCCTCCTACGAGGACCAATAAATATTTTCCCTTAAATTTATTGTCATAATTAAGCTTTATATTTTCATGTAATCTTCATCAGAAGATACAAAATAAGGTTCAGGAATCATTTCGAATGCCAAGAAGAGCAACCAAACCTATATCAATTGGTGATAACTGAGAAGAAATTAACATGGTCACCTATACAAAAATTAAAATTTTCCTGCTGAGTGCTCAACATATTTCAAGAATGATCAGAGACAAGCAATGAACAAATCATTTTGGTGCTTATTTCAAAGTGGTCGTCAGCCTACTGAAAGCCTATGTGTTTTATGGTCTGTTGACAAATAGCCTAATATTCACGATTTTGCGACTACGATATCTATAAAACATGATTCCAGTTACCCAACTATGCTGCCTACAGAAAAAAGTAAAAAAAATAAAAAATATTGAGAGAAATGATACTTTTCCAATAATTTGAGATGGGGTCAAAGTGAAAACGTCGTGCAATAGAAGTTATGCTGAGCATAAATAAATAAATAAATAAATAAATATATATATATATATAATATTTTAAAATTAAAAATTATAAAAAATAATCAAGACCAAACACATGAACGTAGTAAAAATGAGAAATTATCATAAACTAGAATCGTATAAATGGGGTTACAATGTAAATAAGTGATTCCAGGAATTCTTGGGAAATAAGATTTCTCGTTCCTGATGGCTCCAAAATGTCGGGAATTTGGAAACCCTAGGATCACGTATAAGTAGTTTACTGGGGGTGCTCATAATCCTTAAGCAGGAGACCCATTCAAAATATTGAAAATGTAGTATTTAGTGCCTGTTGGCCATTCCTTGGCCACTGCTGGAGATGGGCAGTACCCTTGGTAAGTCCAATTTATTTTTGTGTGTTTGTGGCCTTTCACATATTTCATATTACGATAATCTAGTATTTTATATTTGTGAATCATTTGTTTTATTAATTGATTTCATTTAATCTCTATTTCATTAATCAAAAACTAATTGAATATCATTTTAAAACTTTTGCTTAATTATATTTCATTAATAATCGTAAACACATTTTGAAATGCTTAAAATTTGATTAAAAGTTAATTATTGCGGCACACAATGCTTCAGAATGTTTATTTGTTTATACAGTGCAACCTATATAAGACGGAATGTCAAAGGAACTGAAATTATTTTCCATTTTAGACCGGTATCCATTTTATAAAGGTGCAACTAAACATACGTATACAGAATGATTCAGAAAACATTGGAAAACCTTTAAGAGGTGACTGTACACACAAATGCAAGCAACTGTCAAAGAATGCATGGTCTAAAATCAAACGCAAACACACTAGCGTTTCGAAAAGGCAGCTCTGCATTTAAAATTAAAGCAAAGCTGCAAACGTTAAAAGGGGATTCAGTTGAAATTTATCGGAAGAAAAAGAACACCACATGCATGCAAATGTAACCTGGGGAAGAAACCGTATGCAAATCTGCGTCACAGTGAATGTCTGCTTTTTCAGTATTCAGGGCTCCCAATCAAAAAATGAGAAAAAGTAGGAAAGCGCAGGAATAAAAAGTAGGATGGGGAGGGTAACCCCCTTAGACAACATAATCATAGCATAATGGAAAAAAATCCCTAAAATAAAATTTTTTTTTGCAAAAAAAAAAAATTAATTTTGAATTAACTTTTTTTTCATAGCACTATTTCAGTTTCCTATAAGATTGACTCAAGCCAAAGCAATGATAAATGACTTGGCTACAAAACCAATTTTTGGCCAAAACAGTGTACTAGCAACCACAGATAATTCTTTGCTGTCTCTCCTCATATATATTACATTCTTTTTTTGGAGTCTTCCAAAGTGCAGAGCTTGTCAACTCTCTTCGACAAGGCACAGCAAATTTTGAAGACTTAAGTTTTTTAAGAATGACGCTCCTTCGAGACCACTTTCAAAAGCACAGTGCAAAATACGTAGATTGCAAGATCCGATGTAAATAAGGCAAGGTGAACCTGTTTTACTGCTATGTAAAAAAATGAAGGGGATGATTCCGATAGTAATATCCTAGAAGACACTGGTGACGACCAACTACAGCTACTTGCATCCCTGCCTTTTGAATACCTACAGCCTGAAGTTAGGAGACAATTTGATCTTGAAACTGTTTCAGAAGATGAGGGGGATCCGATATCTCCCATTATACCCACAACCTACCCTAATCAAACACGTCCAGTAACTCCTCTCCCGCCAAGCTCTACTCATACGTATAATCTAAGAGATAGAGATGAAACAGGGCGAGCAAAAACGGCGGTTCAGGTTAGAACAATGCGTACCACAGGGACATCAAAATATAACGAGACAGCTGGCCTTGCTTCAAGTAGTAGTTCTGCTCATTCGTCTCCCAATTTCATTCAAGGGACCTTGAGCCCAGATTCTGACCAGGGATGGTCAGAATGGTTTTTCTCATGGATCAGACAACCACTAAACATAAATGGAACCGAGAAAACAAGGTTAGACCGCAATTGATCGTATTTATAGTGCAATAGCAATTTTAGAATATAAGCTCATTTAACTTTTCATGTGAATTTTTGTTTTGTCCTCGATAACAATTTTGCTGTGCATATCAAAATATTTATTCTCAAAAAAAAAAAAAAAAAAAAAAAGTAATAATATTGTAATGAGCTGAGAGAGAGTGGTGATGGCAATTAGTTGTAAGACTTTACCCTTTTTATTCATTTCGCTGATTCAAAGTGAACCTGCATGTCTGAATGTAGAATTCTCCATGCCGAAATCAAAGACAAACTCGTTTACGATGAGATCACCTGAACTATCATGGTTTCACATCTCTGCACTAATCGTCTTCACAGCTCCGAAACCGGTACTGGCTCAATGTTGTGCTCGTAAAGTTTACCGCTCGACTCGAGGTATAACGATCCGATATGTCAGAAAGTGCTACATACCTCGACGCAACCCGTGACTGGTAAAATTCAGGAACCCAATAAGCTATATGTTATTGAGGGAAAGAACTACCACGTAGCTTAGCGGTTCTTGTGCCTATTATACATTTTACCGAATTTCAAGGAACACTTGCCCCTACCTAGACGGTAGCTGATTGACTGCCAACTGAAACGTGGGGAGGTCCCGCCACACTAAGTAGAGTAGCTTTCTCTACATTCACTAGACTAATTCTACTTATGTGAAATTACATAATAGACATTTAGTTACGTGCGTGAAAAACAACCCTGCTATAGTTTTCGTACTGCGGTTGGAAAGCTGTGTCTTAGGAGTGGATTCATCTCATCAGGGCATCAACAGATGCATAGTTGTGGATCGCGAGTAGTGTGATCGTAGTGTCATCGTAGACAGCAAGCGATGCTGTCTATTATCGTTGGTAAAACTCAGGTGAAGATGAACTGATCGATTGTAGAGAACTTTTCGATACAATTTGGATATTTCTTCATGCATCTATAAGAATTAGAGTGCTATTTGGTTTATGTGTGTGTGTGTGTGTTTTTTTTTCAGCTTTGTGAATAACTATCGTCATATATTTTATTATCTCTCATTACAATTATATAATTATTTTCTCTTTGAAAACTCATGTGATATTAGTGACTCTGCGATATTTGAAGAACAAAGTTAAAATTTTGATTTTTATGTTCGGATGTAATATTGATTTCAGCAGAACGTTTTGCACTGACGCAGATTGATTTTATAGCTACAGATACATTCTATCTTTGCAGAGATAGGTTAATTAGGTATCAAGCAATTTCTTGTGCAGATTGTTTTCCTTCTTTTATGGTTGAATATGTTAATTGGTGTTCGAAATGTTCTTTGATAAACATGTATAATTTTGTGTAGTGATAAGCATCCACAAGGTGCTGTGGTTCATTGTTCTGTAACAAAGAGAGGGGAAGGGAGAAAGCACATACGGAAATACCTCTTCTTTGATTGGCATTTACTACTTATCGCAAGTCCAAGGGAGGAGCGGTCAACTGATGCTGTGTGAAAAGAGGAGGAGATTGGATTGACCTATTATAGGACTTTGCCTAGTTTTGGTTTGGACAAGGATAGAAAGACGGCCGCGTTTTTTTTTTTGTTTTTTTTTTTCCCGAACCTGCTCGTTTCTCTGCAGGTTCTTTTCTAAGGGGGGAGAAATGTAACAAGCTACTCGCTAACTTGTTACATTAATTTGTAGTTAAATTTTAATGAAGCCTTTTAGAATATAATTTTATTTACGACGCCAGACAGTCTGGGAACTGGGTTGGACTTTTATTCAGGTATCGTGTATAGAAATAGGTGAGGCACCTATATGCACAGGTGTTACCTCCAACGCCTTTTGCAGATTCTCAGAATTGACCCTGCCCTTTTGGGCAGTGGTACCTTGAGAAGGAGTGGCAGATGGATTTATCATTGGTATGTAGACATCGGGGCAGCAGCGAGATTCCAGTAAGGGATTCTAGTCTGGGACCCAAAGGGGAGGGGGTGTGGCGTTTAGGAGACGGAACCAATGAGAGGGAAACAGGAGGAAATTGGAAGAGAGAAGGTGGTTGAAAGAGAGAGAAGGAACTAGGTCTTGATCAGAGGTGGTGGTCCGGGGTTTTTTGGAGGAAAGTGGAAGAAGCGGAAGATGACGAAAGTCTGGGGTAAGTCTTGACCTATTGCTTTCTCCATTCCTCTCTCGCTCAAGGAGTAGTAGCATAAAACAAATGTACTAATTTATCGGCATGTAATTTAAATACATCCTCATATATACATTATTTGTTATAGCTGTAAATAAATAATAATTTACTCCGACCTGAGGACAGGATTGAATAATTGAGGGGTATTAATTGGTATCTCGAGTATCAGCCCCAGACGCTGAGAGCAGCTCTGGGACAACCCCCTTAGACAACATAATCATAGCATAATGGAAAAAAATCCCTAAAATAAAATTTTTTTTTGCAAAAAAAAAAATTAATTTTGAATTAACTTTTTTTTCATAGCACTATTTCAGTTTCCTATAAGATTGACTCAAGCCAAAGCAATGATAAATGACTTGGCTACAAAACCAATTTTTGGCCAAAACAGTGTACTAGCAACCACAGATAATTCTTTGCTGTCTCTCCTCATATATATTACATTCTTTTTTTGGAGTCTTCCAAAGTGCAGAGCTTGTCAACTCTCTTCGACAAGGCACAGCAAATTTTGAAGACTTAAGTTTTTTAAGAATGACGCTCCTTCGAGACCACTTTCAAAAGCACAGTGCAAAATACGTAGATTGCAAGATCCGATGTAAATAAGGCAAGGTGAACCTGTTTTACTGCGTTGTCCATCATTTTTTAAAGGGATTTGTTCACATTTTACTGTTCAATGCCAGTGTAATCATTTTTGACAAATGCAAATTGCACTTCCATTTCAAGCTCTTTGCTGAGCATTGTAAATATTGTTTATGCCTCTTCATGCCTTAAAAATACAGAAGACAACTGAATGCAATTGGGTAGCATTAGAATCACCAAACCTAGAATAGGCCTATGTATCCAACTGCTTTGAAATGCAAACTGTTGTTTCACCTATTTGCACCGTAATTTTGAATGATGAATGTTAGTTACTGTCCAAGATCATGAAGTAATAAATATAAAATTATTTTTCCATCCAGACAGAAGCTTTTAATGGCTACTATACTTGTTGAACCCTCAAACTAAACACATGAAAAATTAATCAACCAAATGGTCCACATAACCCCCCCCCCCCCCCAAATAACCTTAAAAATGATAAAATTTCCGCCTTGGCAGAATCATTAATTGCATTCTTCAACATTTGTAATATTTGGCAATATATCAATGATTTCCTGTTCAATTAAAATCAATTACACAAATTTTGTCCATAGGATTTGGTAAAAAAAAGTAGGAAAAGTAGGATATTTTACCAAAAAGTAGGAAAAGTAGGACATTTTACCAAAAAGTAGGAAAAGTAGGACATTTTACCAAAAAGTAGGAAAAGTAGGACGAGTGGGAGCCCTGAGTATTACTAAAGTGCCTATTATTCACTGTGATGCAGATTTGCATGCGGTTTCTTCTTCTTCACCAGGTTACATTTGCATCCCACCGAAGTCGCTCGTACAAGCGGCACTTATTGGCTGTTTTTTTTAGTTATTTTTTTCCGGTCTTAAAAAAATTCCTGTGACCTAGCGAAGCTAACCCTGCAAATCAATTTTTTATTTGGTTATTTTTCCGGTTTTTATTCATTTTTAAAGTTTCTACAGACTTTCTGCCCACCCTGTATAATGGTTTTCCAATTGAAGCTGTATCTAAATGTACAAAACAATACTTTGGGTATGAAGTCCTGCCAGCTCTGCTTCAATTGAAAATACTCTTTAAAGCTCTGGATATATACAACCTGAGCTAAGAAATTTTTAGGTGAGAATAAATGAGTTTAATTTGTATTAACAGATCCTGCATGAGAACTTTTAATGTCAAATAAAAATTAGGGCAGATCAGAAAATTTAAAGTATCAAAATATATATTTTTTCTCAGTAATAATTTGAAATATAAAACACTTTAATCTGCATAAAAGTAAGCGTTTTGTTATTTATCATATTGTGGTTATCTACTTTTATTGTGTCATCGAGAACATAACATGTTGAATCAGCATTATCTTTCGGTCTGTGTCGAGTCACAAAAATCCTCTCGCGCAGTCCCCGCATTTGGCGACTGTTGGCCACAGTCTTTGGTGAGCCGCTGCACACTACCCCTCCAGTAGCAAACTTACGGTTCGAAATGGTCCGGGAAATGGACAGTTCGTCCGGAACGTGTTTTTATTGTCTGAGGAACGGGAGGTGTAGGCAAGGCAATTCTTGTTGGTGACGGACTGGAATAGTTCACGTCTGAAGCCAGGAAGGCAGATTTGAGTCTGTCCAGAGAAACTGATCGTTTTTTTTCCACAGACATCGATGTCGAATGTCTTTTCACGTCGTTGGATCACTTGAAACGGTCCGGCATATGGAGCTTGAAGCGGCTTTCGCACTCCATCGTGCCGAATGAATACGTGTGAGCAGTCCTTTAGATGAGGGTGGACGAAAATACTTTGTGGTCCATGACAACATGTTAGTCACGGTCGTAATTTTGAAAAATGTTCTTTGATAATCTCAAGTTCTTTTGATGATATTTCCCTCAGAGTGGGATCGAATATTTCTCCAGGAAGTCTGAGACTAGTGCCGTATACCAATTCCGCGGTAGTAGCTTTCAGATCTTCTTTGAAGACGCTACGGAAACCGAGTAATATAGTGGGCAAAGCAGTACACCAGTGTTCTGTGTTATATGCTTTGATGGCAGCTTTGAGTGGTCTGTGTAGCTCCTCTACGAGGCCATTTGCTTGCGGGTGATATGGTGAGGACCGTATTCGTTTGATTCCTAGTACTCTTGCCAGTGCTAGGAAGAGGGAGCTCTCAAATTGACGGCCTTGATCTGTTGTAATCTTGGATGGCACCCCAAAGCGAGATATCCATGTTGAGTAGAATGTGCGAGCTACAGTCTCGGCATTGATGTCTGGAATCGGGAGCGCCTCCGGCCAATGTGTGAACCTGTTGATCATAGTTAGACAATAGGCATTGCCACCAGAAGGAGGAAGGGGACCAATGATATCAAGATGGATGTGATCAAATCGCTCAGTTTGGTCAGGAAATAAACCTAATGGGGTTTTCGTATGTCGTGTTATTTTGGACTTTTGACAAGGTATACATTGTCTGGACCAGTTATTACAATCTTTATTTAATGAAGACCAAATGAAGCGAGTCCGAATCAATTTAGTTGTAGCTTTAATTCCTGGATAGGAAATATTATGAATGGTCTCGAAAATCTGCTTACGAAACTTTCTGGTATGTATGGTCTAGCTGTGCCAGTGGAGAGATCACAAAATAGTGAAGTATTTGAGTCTGGCAATGTCACTTTTTTTAGCTGTATTTCTCATGGATTTTGTAAAACATCAGTTAAAGTTTTGACGAGTTCTTGTGCTTTTGAAATTTCGTTATAGTCAATAGGATTGGGCATTGAAATTGATGCTATGCGGGAAAGTGCATCCGCGGGTATGTTTTCGCTACCTTTTATATAGTGTATGTCAGTAATGAATTGGGCAATAAAATCTAATTGTCTGCACTGACGAGGAGAAGCCTTGTCTAATTTTTGCTTGAAGGCATATGTCAATGGTCTATGGTCCGTGAGTAAAGAAAAGTCCCTAGCTTCTAACATATGCCGAAACTGCTTTATAGAAGCATATGCAGCCAGCAATTAACGGTCGTACGCACTGTAGTTGCATTTCGCTGGAGATAATTTCCTAGAAAAGAATGCAAGAGGCTGAAGCTTGTTGTCAACCCCCTGAAACAGTGCGCTGCCAATGGCAAAATTGGATGCATCTACCTGAAGTACGAGTTTGGCATTGGGTTTCGGATGTGCTAAAAGGGTTGCGTTGGACAACAGTGTTTTGGAATTTTGAAATTCCTTATTTGCTATGTCAGTCCAAGCAATTTCTCTGTTGTCGTTTTTTTTTTACCCTTTCAAATAATTATTCAGTGTAGTTTGTGTATGTGCTGCGTGTGGTAAAAATGTGTGAAAAAAATTGAGTAGTCCAAGGAAAAGTCGTAGTTCTTTAATTGTTCTTGGTCTTGGATAATTGAGAATCGGCTCAACTTTTTCTGGCAAGGGTTTGGTGCCTTGTTTGGAAATGGAGTGGCCTAAGAATGATATCTCCGCAACACCGAAGACACATTTGGAAACATTAATTGTGAGGCCATAGTTATTGAGCCGTTGCAAACAGTGCGTTCACTGAAAATCAAAATGTCATCTAAATAGACATAACAAAATTTCAGATCACCAAGAAACTCATTCATAAATCGTTGCAAAGATTGGGCAGCATTACACAAGCCAAAATTGAGGTAAGGAAATTCAAATAAGCCGAAAGGTGTGCAAACAGCTGTTTTTGGAATGTGAAAGTACGCCCGCACAATGTCAAGTTTTGAAAAATAACTTTCGCCGTGTAATGCATTTGAAAAGTCCTGAATGTGAGGAATGGGGTACCTATCTGGGACCGTGCAGGCATTGAGTTTGCGGTAGTCACCCACTGGACGAATACTGCCTGAACTTTTTGACACGACATGTAATGGTGATGACCAGGGCGATTTAGAAGGTCTACATATTCCTTGATTCATTATAAATTGGAATTCCTCCTTAACAGCATCATAGAACTTGGGATTTAATCGCCTGGGTTTGCTATGTATAGGCGGGCCGGTGGTTTCGATGTAATGTACAGTGTTATGCTGAACAGGCTTCACTTTGTGCGACACTTTTGTCAGTTCAGGAAATTCTGCCAAGATTTTGTGATATTCCGAAGTTTCGGATATTACCTTAATGGAATAGTTTTCAGAGTTATATTCAATTTTTCCAATTTGTGAAAGTTTCGTGACACTGTCCGTTAATCTGCAGTGTTTGAGATCAATTAAAAGTCCAAAGTTGAGAAGAAAATCTGCGCCTATGATCGATATTGGTACGCTTGTAATGAGAAACTTCCACTCAAAACAACGTCTTAATCCAAAGTCAACATTGAGAACTTTGGTGCCGTAAGTGTGTATCTCAGAGTTATTGGCAGCAAACAATTCAAAAGAATGGGGAACTATTTTTGTGTAATGTTTTGTGAGTGGAATGCAAGAAACGTCAGATCCTGAATCAATTAAAAATCTCAAATGGGATCTTTTATCAAACACATAAAGGCGACAAGTTTTCACGGCCATCAGTGTTGACGTCGCCGATATATATTATAGTCGATGGCCGTGTTTAGTTTCTCTGTTCGTTGGTTTGAAAAGTGCACGGTTGTTGACATCTGAAGGCGTTGTTGCAGAATCGAGCATAGTAATAGCAAAAGCCAGTTGTTTGTGGTGAGGGAGTGAATCGACGATAAGGAGATCTGAACCTCCGTCTAGTATAGTTTGTTTCTCTCTCTCTCTAGACAAGCGGTTGAGTTTTTTGCTAAGAGAAGCTATCTCCGCTCTCATGGCACTTATTTCTGTCAGAGGGGAGGGATTATCGGGTTCAACGTTGTTGACAAGTAGCTGCGGAGTCCCTGTGCGTTCCGCTCTCCCCATGGCATAGATGCTGTTGTTGTATGTGTCTTTACTAACTTCCATTATTTTATCAGCCATTTTCGCTAATGTATCTAAGCTCTCGGAGCTAACTGATAGGATGGTCTGTGTTTCTGATGGCATACGTTGGACCATAGTTTTTTTAGAAAATCGTCACTTACAGATTTGCCGGCTAAATCTCTCATTTCCCTTAATAGGTGTGAAGGTCTTTTGTCCCCCAACTGTAGTTCAGACAACAACTTGCGTACTTCACAAGTATTAGAATCAGAGAATTCTTCGATTATCCGTTGTTTAAGGGTCTCATACTTGTTTGTTTCGGGTGGGTTCAATAAAATATCTGAAACGGAAGGGAGCGTTTCTGGATCTATAACCGCAATCACGTTATTGTATTTGGTAGCGTCGTTAGTTATGGCAGATATTGAAAAACAACTTTCCACTTGAATGAACCATAACTTTATATTTTGCTGTCATATGGGCGGGAGTTACAAGGCAACGCGACAAATTTGTAAGTTTTCCAGTGATGGGTCAGGTGGCGAAAGGTTAGGAGTGTTATCTTTGGGCATTTTTTTGGATACAGACTATTATGCGAATCTATTTATATAATTGAAAAAATAAAAATATGAATATTTGTTATCCTGACCAAACAAAATAGAGCGATCACAAAAAGGTCCTACCCTGATCCTAATGGCATCGGCGGTGCTGCACGCATTGGGCTTCGGCTGAGTAGATTCTTTATCTTTATGTCATCAGAAGGTTGGGTCGGTTGGGGTCACCACCAGGGCCCCCACAACGGGTGGGCTGACAAGGCTCCAGTCCTGGGGCCCGGGACGATTTTCACAATTTTTTTGCTTTTTCACGCTATAAATTCATCATAAAGAGGCCCGTGAAAATCTGGTTGGGGGGCCCCCGCAAAAGATCCCAGCCTAGGGGCCCTGCTCCAGGATGTGGGGGCCATGGTCACCACTGTGGTTATCTACTTTTATTGTGTCATCGAGAACATAACATGTTGAATCAGCATTATCTTTCGGTCTGTGTCGAGTCACAAAAATCCTCTCGCGCAGTCCCCGCACTTGGCGACTGTTGGCCACAGTCTTTGGTGAGCCGCCGCAATATCTATTCATTTTAAAAAATACTCCAGATGACGCTCTTTTAATACCACTTCCAAAAGCATAGTGCAAAATGTGTAAATTACAGAAGTTGGACAAAACGGTTTTACTGCATTGTCCATCCCTTTTAAAAATGATTTGCCGGTGTAATCATTGTGGCGCAGTGGTAAGATTCTCTTCTTCCACCATAGGTTACCATCAATTTACACGGGTTCGAATCCAGGCAAGAGCATCAGAAATAAGTTCTGTACCTACAGAGCCTAGGGCGACCACCGATAGATGGTGCCTTCATTTCCCACCCAACTTCCCTGGTTGGAAATTGCTGTAGGGCAATATATGACCAGAGTGTTGACCATAAGCATTCGTTTATTTATTTTTTTGTCTGTTTTGTCCATTGTGCTGTTTGTTCAAATAAAAAAAATATATAAAAACTTGGTGTGCCGTAAAGTAGTGCAATCTTTTTGAGAAATGAATTACTTTCATTTCTAGCTCTTTACTTGAGCATTGTAAATATTGTTTATACCTCTGCATGCCCTAAATATACAGAAGACGATTGAATGCTATTGGGCATCATCAGTCATAAAACCTAGAATAGGTCTATTTACCCAACTGCTTTGTTATGCAAACTGTTGTTTCACCTATACACAAAATGTGCACCATAATTCTGAATGATGAATGTTACTGTCCATGACCATTATGTAGTAAATACAAAATTATTATTTTTTAACCAGGCACAAGTTTTTAGTGACTACTATACTTATACTGTAGAACCCCCAAACTAAGCAAATGAAAAATTACTAAACCACCAAATGATCCACATACATCCCGCCCCACAAATAAAGTTAAAAGCAATACGATTTCTGCTTTGGCAGAATCGTTAATACTATATTTAATCTTTACTACATTTGTATTATTTGGCACTATGTCCACCATTTTCTCCTCAATTAAAATCAATTATAAAATTTTGTTGATAGGATTTCATTAAAAAAGTAATAAAAATAGGACAAAAACGGGAGCTCTGCATTCGACAAAATGCGCTCGGGGCACTAGACTCACATTCACCCTCCCCCCTAGTTGCGGCCCTGTTGTGTCGCAACACAATTAATGGCGAACGAGTCTGATGTCAGTCTTCTCTTGAATGTCCTCGTTCTGTCACATGCGTATGCTGTACGATTTCGTAGTTCGCTATAGCTAGTTGGTAAAGATAGACACGATCAAAAAAATAAAAATAAAATTTTTTTCTTCCTTCGCGGAGAAACAATTTGTGCCCTTTCACCTGGCCCCCACAAGGATGGGGCGGATCCAGGCAGGGACGATCACCCCCCTCCCCCCAAGAGCCTTCAAACAATAGGCGATGGGGTGATCACCCCTCCCAAGAGCCTTCAATCAAACAACTCCAGTTATCTCACTTTTTTCTTTATTAATCCATAATTTTTTAAATTAATTTCTTTTTTTCCTCTCAAAATTTTCTTTCGCTAAAATCTGTGCACTTGAAGAAGTTTAACCTTGAGCTTTCTTGTTCTTCTGCTGGCAGGCCCGTCATTTAGGGGGGGCAGGGGGCAACGCCCCCCCCCCCTGGCTTTTGAAAATACACTAAAAATGGTATATATAAATATACAAATATATATACCTGTATACATACATTGAGTACATGTGTTTTGTCCCCCCCCCCCGGAAAAAGTTGAAATGACGGCCCTGTGTCTGCTGGTAAGGTCAAAAGAATGAAGAAGCCATGTCCGGAGGAAGGCCAGTTCAGTTGTATTACCGATAAAAAATAGCCTAGGTTCTGTAGGGATTCCATGTGATTCGACCGTCACATGCCTTTCCGGTGCAACTCACCCATACATATCCATAGTGCCTAAGGGCACAAGTGTAATTTTTGCGAGGGAGAGGGGCAAACGTACACCCTTCAGTTTTCTTGGTAACACACAATAAAGCACAAGCCATCGAATAAGATGAATCATCCGTTTCCAGCCTTTTCTTTTTTTTGGCTGCAGTCCTTAAACATATAAGCTTGACGTGGACCAAAAAATGGCTGGATCTTCGAAAAAAAAGGTTTCGGTAAGTGAAAATTTCAAAGTTTTAAAATAGGTGGGTGAAGAAAATAAATTCTACAACTTTTGTAGCATATCTGGAGTTTTCCCAGGGAATAAAGCTGCATTCGCTTGCGAATTCACTGATAATGACATTAACAGGGGCCCCAGATGCGCATTTATGATTTTGCTGCTTGCGGACTACACAAATTTTACCACCTTCCCCAATTTTCTTGACTACTCTTTCTTCGAATTTGCCACCCTGTGCAATAACCCGCTTTGTCTCCCTCCACTCCTGCAAGTACACCTGTGATTGTCAGTAAGATCTAAGTCACACTTTTGGTCACTCCCATGCTGACACACTTTTTAAGTCACTAATTTAGTCATTCACATTCCTGCACACTGATCTGGTCACTCGCATGGTTGTATAGCTGTTTTGGTCACTCACATACTTGCACATGCTCTAGGTCACTTTTTTCATTGCTTGCTGACATGGTTCCTTGCTGGGTTACTCTTTTGATCATTTATACATGCTCTAGGTTATTCTTAAGGTCATTCAAAAGCTTGCACAAGCTATAGGTCACTGTTTCTGTCATTCACAAGCAGGGTTGCAACTACACAATTTGTCACCCGGCGCAAGCCGCACCCTTTGCATGTAGAAGCAGTTGAAGGGGGAATTCAGTGCCCCATCTGGTTCAGTGCCCAGGGCAGCAGAGCCGCCTGCTTTCCCTAGTTTCAGCCCTATTCACAAGTTTGCTCATGGTCTAGATCATGCTTTTGGTCATTTACATGCTTGTAAATTCTCTAGATCACTTTTTGGTCACTCACTGACCTAGCCTCTAGGCAGAGGTGGATTAATTGAGGGTTATACAAATTTTGCTACCCTTCTCCCAATTTTCTTGGACAATCATTCTTCAAATCTGAGCCCTTCTGGACTTTCCGCCTTGGGCTATGGCCTGCTATGCCCCACATAAATACGCCACTGCAGGGGGCCCTCACAGGGTGAGGCTAACAGGGCTTCTCATAATTATTTTTTTATTTTTAAGTTTACAAATTCACCATAGTGGGGTCTAAAAGTATGAAAAATCTGAGCAAAGAGCCCCCCCCCCAAAAAAAAAAAAACTAGCTCAAGAGCCCTCCTTCACAAGGTGGGCTTTTGAACATAGCCCTCTCTATAATATCTGAAAATATAGGCCTCTGCCCTTTCAGGTGTGAATAAATAAGTACCTGGATTAAACGTTACAAGTGGATCATGCTCATAACACTTTTTTTAAAAACCGTCTTAAAAATCATTTTAAGCTTATACGGGAAATATCAATGAATATTAGTGAAAGATGGGATCACGAAAATGAATCGTATCAAGCAGGACGAGGTTCTGTCGCGAGAGCAGTGCAGCGACAAGATGCTTGGTCAGCATTTTGTTTCCCCCTGTAATGTTGAGAGAGAGAGACAGAAGGGAAATAAAAGGGTGAAATATGCCCCCCCCCCTGGGCCTGAGGAACATTATGAGCAGAATCCACTATATGAAATTAATTGTGTGACGTCGGATATACTGCCAGAACTAAATTTAACCGCGAGAGGAATCTTTTCGGACAAAAAATTTTTAATTAATATTGTGCACTTAAATTTTCAATGTTATAGTTTAATACATATTTTACCGACTTCCTACTCGCATAAGCCCGATTTACCATTCTGTATTTTGTGTATTTGTGTTTGATTTTTATGTTTTGTATTTCCTGATTAGTAATTCCAAAACTCGAGCTAAGTTGATTCCAAATTAAAGTTTTCATCCTCCGTCAGTATTTTATTTTCACAAATGAGAAATTTATGTTTGAAGATTGGGAGAATTTTGATGTTCTTCAGTCAGCAGCGCATTTACGGTTTTCCCGCCTGTGGGCTATACGAATTTTGCGCCCCCCCCTTTTTCCATTCTAGTCTAATTTTCTTGACTACTACTTCTTCGAATTCACCACCCTGTGCTATAACCCACGTGCCTCCCCCATACTCCTGCAAGTACACATGCGTTAAATTTACTCTTTTAGTCATTCACATGCCTGCACACTGCTTTGATCACTCAAGTGTTTGACACTGTTTTAGTCACTGTTTGGTTACTTGCACATGCTCTAGGCAGTGCTGTCTTAACGCATGCTCCCCACACGGGTAGGAACCTCAAGTGCAGGGAGGGGGGAGGCTTCGTGAAAATGATATCTGGTTAAAATTTTTGAAAGTAAATGTGTCTCGCCAGGTAAGGAGACCTCAGAAAAATCACTTTCACCGAGGGCCCAGGACGTACTTAAGACGGTTGACTCTAGGCCACTCACTGAACTGGTCTTTCGCTCTGTGGGTCACTCATTTGGTCATTCACATGCTTACTGACACTCTAAGAAACTCTTTTGCTCACTCACGTGCTTGCAAATTCTCTAGGTTACTCTTTTGGTCATTCACTGACCTAGTCACTTGCTGACTGGGGCAGAGGTTGATTTATTGAGGATTATACAAATTTCACCACCCTTCTCCCATTCTAATTTTCTTGATCCCTCTGAACTTGCTGCCCTCTGCTATAGTCCTCTAAGCCTCCCCACCCTGTAAACACCACACTGCCTTTAGTGGTGGGACATGCAAGTTCAAAATCTGAGCGTTGTAGAAAGTATACTGAGGTGAAAACTAAAGAAATAGTAGCAAAACAAAAAACGCAGATGGAGCTGAATATTTCTGGAACTAGTAGAGATATGAATTATTAGTACAATAGATTCTCGTTAATCTGGCACATATCCCACCAGGGTGTGCTGGGTTACCGAAATTGCCGAACTACTGCAAGTTTATTGAAAAAGCCCATTCAAATAATATAAACTTCTGCTCATAGACAGGCACTGTAATATGTTTTCCTCTTCTACGCTCGAAGGAAACCGACCTAAAAACACTGGATTACTGAAGGGATTATTCAGAGCCTATCTCTATATGTAGTGGTATAAGATGCTTTATTTGAAGGCAAAGAATATGGGTTTCTAACGCAAAAGTTTTCATAAATCGGGTGTACAATGCTGGATATTTTTAATGAATTTTCTTGATTTCATTGTCTTGTTTGAAAAATTATAAGCCGCAAATGAGGTTAAAAGGTATTATTTGTGAATAGAGACATGTCATCAGTGGGCAAAAGCTTGGTGTTTTTACTGTAGCGTTTCTTTCCATTAGATGAGAGGATACAAGTTTGGAGTGTTATAAATTTTTTTTTTAATTTCTAAAATCGTTCACAGAAACACAAATTAATTGTCAGGAACGTGAATAATTGAAAGAAGAATGTTTAATGTTCCCTAAACAAATCGCTAAGTCTTTAAAGCGTATTTATGAACACCAAAAGTTGCTAAAGTGAGAGGAGCTCAGCTGTAGACGCTTCTATTTCCAGCAATGGTTCCCAACAGTGCTTTTCAGTGCATACGCCAAGCAGATCAAAAGTAAAGACTAAACAAGGTACTGAGCGAAATGAGCAGAGACCACAGAAAGCTCACCTGAGGGTCCCTCATGGATGAAAAAAATTCCCTTTGGTCAGGCCCAGGGCCGGGTGGCAAGTACGCAGTTGATATAAATAAAGTACAAGCCAAGCCAAGCCAACTGAGGGCCCCTAATGAATCGGCCGGCAAATAAATGGGATACCGAACGAGACAAACTGAGACCACAGAGAGCCCACCTGGGGGTCCCTCACTGATGTTAATGAAACTCATTTGGTCGGCCTCAGCAGTGGCATACAAAATCTGAATAGATAATAAAACTATCCTGTGCTGCACTGAAACTGAAATCGCTTTATCATGGAACCTGCATGTGAGAGGGAAAAGCTGCGCCACGTAGGTTCAGCTTTTTTTTCAGATAGCATATGGCCATTTAAAGTTCGAGCGGTCACATACATTTTTCACAAGCACAGTGCGACCCATTACGGGTAAGGGACTATAATTGCATGTCTGCAGTACATACTTAATTCATAACTGCTTTGTTTTTGTGTGTCAGGGTTTGTATTGATTTTTTTTCTTTAAATATTCAAGGATCGTCTCTATTAAACGAGGTTTCTGGTAACCGAGGTAGCTCAGAATTAGTTTCCTCTGGTTGACTGAGATCCTTACTTTCTTCATATTATTTTGTGTAATTGTTATCAAAACATCACAGAGAGAAATGTTCAATACTTTCACGGGGATAAAAAAATACATTAATAAGCAAAGTATGTACCTACTTTGACATGAAAAGCTGGAAAAAAATATTTAACGAATACATACAGATGTATTTTTATTTGTGTATACTGTAGTGTCTGGTTAACTGTAAGCCTTAATTTTTATCAAGCAAAAGAGAAGGAAGTAGGATTCTAGGGAGCATTTTAAAATAATAATTCTTCATATGCTTTCGATATTCTGCTCTATTTTCCTCTGCAAACTTTTCATTTATTTGTACTATTGCACTTGATACTGCTAATATAAATTTTTTTCAGCTGGAAATGCACATCAGAATTAACATGATCCTCACGTATTCCCAAGATATCTTTGATCTGGCCAGGGAATTTGTTGGTGGTAATAGACATCCATGCCTGAGCCAGGATTCGAACCCAGACCTGCTAAGTCAGAAGCTAACTCTCTAAACACTCAACTACAAGGCGGCTAAAAAAGCCTTAAAATGTTTATAAATACAACAGATTATTCAGTCTGCCCAACAAACTTTTTTTACGCACGATGTTTTTTGCGAGGGTAGTCGGCACAAATGTCCAAATTTATTGTCAAAAAAAGCTAATTCATTAGTTCTTAAATGTGTTGCTCTTATTGGAAAAAATATATAATTTGTATTAATATAAATTTTAATTCAGTTTCAATTTTTAATTAATTTTTTAATTAATTTTTGAAAATATATTAATTTTTGCATTTTAAGCATGTTTGGCGTCTGCGGACACTAGGTTGTTCCTCACTTAACGGAACCTTCACTGTAAAAAATCGCCCCCCCCTCCAACACATCACCCTGGTTCCGCATCTGCCTAAGACCTGGGACAATGGACATAAATTCACTACAGAGCCCCCACCCAGTGAAAACTCCAGCTTGAGTACCCACCAAAAATCCAACAGTCCTGCTCCATGATATGGAGGGAAGGTCATGTCCATTCTATGGATAACCAATATTGTTCCCAAGAGGACTCCGTACTGATGTGGTCTATTACAGTTTCTCCCTTCCTCCTCTAGGAATTATCACGCGATTGTGAGAACACTACTTTAGGGGGAATAATACAGATGTTGAAAGGTCCGGACAAGCAAAAAAAGGAAAGTTTTTTGTTTATCTAGTCTAATTAGCTTTTTTGCTACACCCATATAATGTCTGTCCCAATGTAGGTTGTCTACATATTGGTATTGTTCTTTTCTGTTGCTACTCATCCATCCATTCCTTTGGGCAAAAAAAGTAAGAATAAAACCTGAGAGAATAAAAAAATATTGAATGCCACAGCTTCTCAAAAGCCCAGGTTTTGGGGAAAAAAATAGCTGGAAAATCAAAAAAATCTGTGACCTTCACTCAAATTGTGTGACTTTTTCAGGACTTCCGTGACCTTTTTCTCATTCCGGGACTTCATGACTTTTCCGGGATGATAGACACCCTGGACTACTTTTCAGTGTTGATACTTTGATAGTATTGGCAGTTTGGTGTATTTTCATAAGAAAACATTATGAACAAAATATAATTATTGTATATGCTTCCTGCAAAGACATTCTATAATATATTATAATTATAAAAAACTAAATAACTTTATCATGAATTTCACTCAAATATATTGTTTACAGAAAACAAAGGAAATACACATGTGTACTTACTTCAACATCTCTAACAAAATGGTCCCATGCAATTGGTATTCCAAAGAATATGACAAAAACTATGCCAATCCATACGTATAGGCAAAACATGAAAAAGTAACGGTGATTAAAATGACCAATGCAATTATTCAACCATGCTTGAAGAAGTCAAGAAATTTTTAACTTAGCCAATTGTGATAAGTATATTTGAGGCACATAATTGAAGTTAAACATCCATCAAGAATCTAGATTGATCTGTAGGTGTTTCTCAAAATGACTTTTTCCATATACTATACAATTTTTTTTATGTGAAGGTGTATACTGAACAGAACATGACTTAAACAATAAGCTACTTCAAATTTTTGTTCAATTTTTATAAATTGTCAAAAAAAATGGGTGAACCATTTATCAACTTATTCATTATGGTGGGTAAGGAAAAGTGTCCTCTCCTCTACGAGTTCAGAAAACCGAAACATTGCTGGGAAATATGCTTTCTGAAGGTTTCCTTTGATGGTTTGGGCAGACAGGATCTCTCTCCAAAAGCAGGACTCATAAAAAGCGGGAACAGGGAGTTCCCTGTTAAAACATTTTAAGGGGTTTTTTTTCAAGGGCATTGCCCCCCCCTCCCAATATTCACTAGTTTGAAAGTGAAAGGAAAGAAACATTTCACTGTATTGCAGTGGCTCACACCCTACACCGAAGCCAATATTTGGTGAACGGAAAATCATTGAACAGCTCGCCAATTAAATTTGGTTGCCAACCCATACTGTAACTACTAAAAGTACCACTCTCACACAATTCACTTGAGTCTGCGGCTGTTGTACCAGGCAATTTGTAATAACGGTAATCAAGACTATCTTGCTTCCATATTTACGTGTTGTATCAATTCCCAGTCATGATGTTGGATTGGATTGGATTTTGAATTTGCTGGTGCAAGGACCAGTTTGGTCAAACTGCGCCAAAAAATGACTATATAAGAACAAGAAAAGTTGTCCCTTTGTCATATCAAAAAATAAGACTGCTCATGATAAAAAGCGATGGGAAACGTAAAACACTGACATGAATTGTAAAAAGCTATAATTTGTTATAAAATCCAATGGCTTTGATGAACTTAAAAATGCGAGATGCATCGCTATGGTCATTTAAAATGTCATGAAGTGAAAGATGACTATGACCAAAAGCGGTCGTAAAATGATGACGATGGTGTGAACAAGTAAAAGCATGAGCAATGGTCATTGGACTTTGACAATCAGGGCACTCTGGTTGACTCTCGCGTAATAACAAATATGATTGTCTAAGGCGACTGTGTCCTATGCGCAACCGGGCAAGCAGAACTTCCTCCTTTCGGTTAGTCCTGCAGCTCGAACACCAATGGCCAAGTTTGGGCTTGATAGCATGTAATTTATTATTAACTTGATTATTCCAGTGCTCCTGCCAGTGACGATGCATCACTTCCCGGAGGATTGAGAAGTGGTCACTGGCAGGTACCAAAAGGCTATTGTCAATGTTAGTTGTTGTTCGAGCTACGTTGTCTGCTTTTTCGTTGTCCGGTATTCCTACATGACCCGGTAAAATTTTACTGTGGTACCGTGATGGATGAGGGGATGCAGTTCATGAAAAATGACATGAATACATGGATGAGTGTGAAAAGTGAAGGAACACAGTGCTTGCAATGTGCTGAGAGAGTCGCTATAAATGATGCATCGTCGGTGGCGTTTGCGTCGTATATGACGTAGAGCCTGAAGGATTGCGTACAGCTCTGCCGAATAAATAGAGAATGTGTCGGGAAGTTTGAAAGATGTCTCCTCACAACAGATGTAGGCACAACCAACATGCCCAGGGCTCTTAGAGCCGTCGGTATATATGGGGAAGTACCTGTTGTACCTACCCCTGTGCCTAAAGAATATCTGTCGATATATGACATCTGCTGCAGTGGCTCTATAGTACGATAATAATGAAAGAGAGACATCTGGCAGAGACTGCTCCCATGGTGCCAGTTGCCAAGCAACTGGGGCAACACGACTGATGTCTAATTGTAGTTCCTCCACAAAAGCCCTCATACGAAGACCGAATGACAGTACACATGAAGGGCGAGCAGCAAAAAGTCTATGAAATGAGGGATTAAAAATGACACGATGAAGTGGATGATCTGGAAAAGATTTCATCTTGATATAATATTTCAAGGAAAGTTGCTGGCGTCTTGATGTCAGTGAGGGCTCGTTGCATTCGCCATACAGACTCTCCATTGGAGACGTCCGGAAAGCTCCAGAGCAGAGCCGCAGGGCGAGATGGTGGACTGGGTCGAGCACACTCAGATAGCTCCGAGGTGCCGACCCGTATACAATGGGGCCGTAGTCGAGCTTCGGTCTTACAAGAGCTTTATACGGTCTGCTCCCCACGATGTAGAAGAGATGACCTTCAAGAGGTTCATCGTCTTCATGCAACGAGCTCTTAATTGTGCAATATGAGGTTTGAAAGTGAGTTTCTTGTCGAATGTGATGCCGAGGAATTTAGTGTTTTCTACAATAGGTATTAGATTGTTATTGAGAAACAACTGTGGGTCATCGTGTAGGTCTCGACGCTGGCAGAAGTGCATAGCAACAGTCTTGTCAGTGGAGAAAGAAAAGCCATTATTATGAGCCCACTTGCTGATCTTGTTGAGTGTGGTTTGCAATTGTCTCTCGGCTGACCTCTTATTCA
Organism: Pholcus phalangioides; assembly: GCF_987345545.1. Taxonomy (NCBI): domain Eukaryota; kingdom Metazoa; phylum Arthropoda; class Arachnida; order Araneae; family Pholcidae; genus Pholcus; species Pholcus phalangioides. The sequence continues at coordinate 29,215,200 of NW_028301604.1, read as the reverse complement.
CTGATTGGTAAGATATCAACAGATCATCCACGTAGAGTGCGCCAGTAACAGACAACGGGAGTTGATTTAACACCCCGTTGAGTCTTAAAATAAAAAGTGTTACACTTAAAATGATACCTTGAGGTACACCTTGTTCTTGAATTTGGGGAGCTGATAATGTGCTTCCGATCCATACCTGAAAAATGCGGCGAGCAAGAAAATTCTTAATGAAAATGGGCAGGTTGCCCCGCAAGCCGCTATTATAGAGGTCGGAAAGAATTCCGTGCCTGCAAGTACGGTCGTAGGCCTTTTCTATGTCGAAAAATATGGCTATCATATGCTCCCTCTTCACAAATGCTTGTCTTATTGATGTCTCAAGGCGTAACAGATTGCATGTTGTGGACCTGAACCGTCTAAAGCCGCTTTGACGTTTCGATAAAATATTGTTAACCTCAAGGTAGTGCATAAGGCGATAGTTCACCATACGTTCCATAAGTTTACACAAACAGCTGGTCAATGCGATAGGTCTGTAACTATTAGATTGTTGAGGATTTTTGCCAGGCTTCGGAAATGCAAGAACTATGACTGCTCGCCAGATGTTGGGAAATGTATGATTGACCCAGATCCGATTAAACAATATGAGTAAATGTGACAGTGATTCAGATGAGAGATGCCGGATCATGGAATAATGAATGGCATCGGGCCCTACAGCTGAGTCAGGACTTCGCTGCAAGGCTGTGGTCAGTTCATGAAGGATGAACAATGAATTGTATCCCTCCGGTGTAAAAGGCCGGAAGGTGTACGATATACGTTCGGCCGATGATTTAATGGGATGAAACGATGGGGGATAATTCGCATCACTGGAGACAGTGGCGAAATGGGCAGCGATGGTATCCGCAATATCCCTCACATCGCTGATGATAGTGCCATTGCTGTTTAAAATAGTGATCGGATGAGACTGATAATGACCATTTATTTTTCGGATCCGGTCCCAAATGACTTTAGATGAAGTCGATGAATTGATTCCCGTGGTAAACTTGTGCCAGGACTCACATTGAGCCTGGTGCCTGGTTCTTCTCGCTATCGCCTTTGCTTTTAAAAATGCCAACTTGTTGTCATGGGTAGGATACCGCTGGAACCTACTCCATGCTTTCTTTTGTGCTTTAATCGTAAGATTACATTCGTGGTTCCACCAAGGTTTAGGAAATTTAGGAAGTTTCGAGGAGACTTTGGGTATTGTTTCATTTGCTGCAGAGATGATACAACTGGTCACAAGGTCAACACAGTGGTTGACGTCGGGTTGCGAAACCATATCCTCCGTGATTTCTGCCTTGACCGTGAAGTCTGCCCATCGGGCGGCCACAAGCTTCCACCGAGGAGGACCCTCAGGTATGCTATGGCTTCGATCAAGTGCCTTGATCGAAGCCAGGGTCATGATGTTGGTGCTGCATCATATGTCTATCCTATGCCATCTTTATTTTTCTTATTTGCTTTTGGTTTTCCTTCAATAAATAGTATATGATAACACCCTATACTTTCAACTAGCCTTACCTCTTAGATAGAATAATTAGGCGATGAGGTAAAAATTATTTCAATTCCGGTAAGCTGCTTTCTCTTTCATTAACACTGTGTGACAGCTTTCAATTTCAGTAATATCGCAGTGTGTATTTTTTTCTTCAACAAGGACACTCAAATGACTGACTTTGTTATCAGCAATCATTGATACTGAACAATTCGAAAAATTTTTGTGTGCTTTTCAAACTCAACGTCAATTGTTCGAAACATTTCTATCTGCCCAGATGCAGTTAAAGCAACTCTAGTCCTGATTCAAACATTCAATGTTTTTATCAGAAAAAATAATCTTTCATATTGTATATTCAATGCTTTAAAAACTTCTTTGATATGAAAAATTGCCTAACAAAGAATTGTGGGCTCAAATATTTCTAAACTTATATTTCAAAAATTATAATGCTTTAGTATAGCATTGGTTTTGCTACACCTACCAAATGAGCTCACATAAGAGAAATTTATCCAAACATTTGCATTCCACCTGTGTCCTAAGAACATATTAGTGGCAAAACCCCAATTTCTGTCCATCTATCAGATGGAAAATCAAACAATCACAAATTACATTGTAACTCTGCAACAGGACATTGATTGCAGGTTCATTTCACCTTCGATCACAATTATAATGATGTGATTTTCACGTATTCTCAAGGGATCAGCACGATCCCTCCAGGGAATTTGTTAGTGTTAGGTTAATAGACATCCATGCCCGAACCAAGATTCAAATTCAGACCTGTAGGTTCACACACAGTAGGATTCTATATTAACACAGTTTCATGTTTTCTTTATCCTAAAAATTCACCCTGACATAGTCTCGCTTATAGAAAGGGATATACACCACACAATAAAATATAATCAGCAAATTTTTAATTTATGCAAAATTAGTTTGCTGCGCTTCGATTTACACAGATATTCGGCCAAGTACCTGAGCATTATTCTGCCAAACCGAATATTTGGCAAAAGGGCAGAATACCGAATACTGGCCAAATATTCATCCCATCTCTACTGAGCGCAACTCTGGTCTATTGCCATGGGCAATTTACTACCAATTGAGTTGTCGGAAGTGTACCTAACACAGTCTGAGTGTGTGTATAGTGTTGAGTGTGAATTTGTAGTATAGTGCCATCTATATTAAAAACTCTGAGTGAAGTGTGATGTTTGAATATTTGTGCCATTGTAGGCCTGTTGGTGGCGAGACTTTTTAAAGGAAAGATTGGCTTGCATCACACCTTGAAGTTGGGAAACAGAAAATCAAGTAGTGCTATTGTACAAATAAATGAAAACTTATGCTTGAAACAAAATAAAACAAATAAATGAAAACTTCTTCGTAGATGAAAAGAGCAGAATATCCATGACCCCCACAAGGGTGCGGCTGACCGGGCCTGGAATCATTATTCGTTTTTCACGATATAGATTCATCATAAAGAGGCCCATGAAAGTCTGGTCAAAAGATCCCAGCCTAGGGGCCTTGCTCCAGGATGTGGAGGAACATGAGAATATTCCTAGAATCCTACTTCTTTCTCCTTTGCTTAATAAAAATTAAGGCTCATAGTTAACCAAAAAAAACAGTATACACAAATAAAAATACACAAATCTGTATGTATTCGATAAATGCTTTTTTAAAGGTTTTCATGTCAAAGTAGATTCCTTATTAAAGAAACAATATTTTCTAGATATTATGCTGAGATGAACTTGGAATGAAAGTCATATTGTCTCTGCCGGAACACAAACCCAGGCCCTCTTGCGTACCAGGCAAGCAAGCTGCCATCTACACCACTGGAGACATGACCCTGCCTTCCTTATTTCATGCACTGTGGCATGAGGTACTGAAGTAGAGGCATTAGTAGCCTCTCTTAACTTAGAAAATAGCCCACAGGTGGGACAGTAGAGAGATAGAAAGCTTTTTTCTAAGCCAAGATATCAAGTAAACCAATATTTTTTGGACATTATGCTGAGATGAACTCGGAAAGAAAAGTCATCTTGTCTCTGCCTGGACTTTGTAGAGTGAAAAAACAAAAAATGATGAGAATCGTCCTGAGCCCTGTTAACATCATTATCAGTGAATCTGCAAGTGAATGCAACTTCATTTCTTGGAAAAACCCCAAATGTGCTATAAAACATTGTAGAAATTATTTTCTTCAACTATTTTAAAACTTTCACTTACCAAAAATAGTTTTTCGAAGATCCTGCCATATTTTTGGTAAATCTAGAGCTTGCATGTTTAACACAGGTTAAGCCAAAAAGTCTCTCTCTCACATATGCCACACTAGGGGTATATATGCATGAGTTGCACCAGAAAGGCAGTGTGATGGCCGAATCACATTAAATTGCTACAGAACCTAGGCTATCTTTAGCGGGAATACAACTGACCCTCCTCCGGCAATGGCTTCTTTATTCTTTCAACCTTACCACCAGAAGAAAGTTCGACATCGCACTTCCTCGACTGCATCAGTTTTAGTGAAAGGAAATTTGAGGGAAGAATAAATGAATTAAAAAACTAAAAATTAATAAAGAAAAAAAAAAGAGCTCATCTGAGTTATGTTGAGTTGAAGGTCCTTGGGAGGAGTGATCACCCAATCGCCTATTGCTTGAAGGCTCTCGGGTGGGGGGTGATCACCCCTTCCTGGATCTGCCACTGCCTGAACAGGTCGAATTCTACAAAATCCATGTATTTTTCTATGTCCTGATGTTAGACGCTTGTTATGTGCAAGCAAAGCACCAGGACCAGAAGATATTTCTAAGCTCCTCAGGGAATGTACTAATAAACTGTTGGGGGCCAGTTGCGCAGATTTACAGAAGAAGTGTTGCTGAGGATATCATCCCAGGGGATTGGAAGCTCACTGATGTTGTTCCTATATTTAAAAATGGTAGAAGAGAAACCATGCCAAATTATTGTCCAGTGAGTTCCATGAGCTCCCTCTCTAAAAATTCCCCCAGGCAGGTCCTGAGCAGAATATAGTCATCATGGATGCTATTAGTGATGGATAATCTTGGGTATACAAACTCTCAAAAGCAGTTGTATATTTTCTTTTTGAAGACATTTGATCAGAGAAAAAAGTTAAAAAAAAATTCAAAATATAAGGCTGCTGACGAGAAAAGCTCCAGTGATATTACATATCACATGGTGTATAATCAATCTCTCTCTGTTATTGTGTTTGCGACGTGGTTAATAGAATATAATAATAATTATACAGGGATTGTGGCAACCCAGACCATCCCTGATAAATGGTTGCCAATAAGCACTAAGTAAAAAGTCATGATGTGCAGTAGCCCAGGTCAATAAGATACTTGCCCAAAGTACCAAAGGATGTTTAGAGGTGTCGCGAGTTCGATACCCAGTTCGTCGTTGTCAAAAACTTTCCTGACACAGGGGTACAACAGAAACGGGACATGACCACAGAATAAGATTGCTACCACAGGGAGTCCAACATTGAGGAGTTACCGCACCAACCTCTCGGTAAGTATAAAAAAAGACAAACTTTGAAACGGCGCCATTTGAAATCGACAATAAATTGTAGGTCCAGGTCTAATTAGCCCTCATATACAGAAAACGACCGTGGTATGACAAAAACAATCAAACAAAGTCACGTTGTTGCCAGTTTGCCTAAATGCGCTTACCAAGATTTCTTTTTATGACTGCTCGACGGAAGTAATGTCTTAACCCGAGTAGGTAGGTTCCGTGAACTACTGCTGCCCTCTATAGGAATTTTCCCTAACGTCAACTGAAATCATTGATGTCACACCATTGTGAAAGCTCAGGGAAAATCTAAAAAAAATTTGATCTGAAAGAAAATGGGGAAAAAAATTTCTTCTCAAAATCTAATTTTTTTTGCCAAAATCTAGAGAAATTTTTAACAAATCGAGAGAGCCAGAGGAAGGGCAAAAAATCCAGAGAGTTGGCAGGTCTGTTATTATAAAAGACAACCGGTGAAGTGAATAGGGGAGAATAATGTATTGTCAGAGAATATTGGTATCATCGATTGAGGAAAGGGACATCATGTGTTACCAACCTCCTTTGCTTCTATGACCACGTGACTCAGGCTTTGGAAAAAGGCAAAAACATCAATGTTGTTTATCTCAATTTCCAGAAGGCATTCGATTGAGTCCAACATAGTAAACCCTTGAAGCTTTTTACATGAGATTGGGATTAGTGACAACTTGTTGAATTGGATAGAATTGTGGTTGAGTGATAGATCACAAAGGGTTATAGTGGATGGGGAATTTTCCATTGGACAGATGTGAAGAGTGGAGTCCCTCAAGGAAGTCCTTGGGCCCTTGCTGTTTTTACCTTTTATCGATAAATTTGATCAGGGTATCGACCAAATTTATCAAATTTGCAGATGATGTGAAACTAATGGGGGTAGTCGAGAATCTAATCAATAGGGAGATGCTCCAGATGAACTTGAATATAATTGCAGCATGGGCTAATGAATGAAGTATGACACTTTCATTGTTGATAAGTGCATGGATGCTCATTTTTGTTTGAACAACCCACACTTCACTGATGAGTTGAATGGAATTTTTATCCTGGATGCAACTAGGATCACCTATCTGGATATTCTTATTGACGAGCAGTTCAGATTTCCGAACACTGTTCAGTGATGGTCCAAAAAGCGAATAGAAAGCTTGGTTTACAATTCTTAAAAAGGTCTCTCTGCACCCTCCTAAAGTAATTTTTTTGCTTTTCCAAGGCTTAGTTCGTTCTGGATTGGAGTATGCTGTAAGGTTTTGGAGACCATAACTATAGAGGGACAAACTTTGTTGACGGGGCACAGAGAAAAGCTACAAGTGTACTTGTTGGCACACAAGGCTTGAACTACAAAGAGCGACTTCATTTCAATTCAATTTTATTCACCACATTAACAAAATGTACATTACACAAAACAGGAAAACTATCCAAGGGATCATTATCGATCCATACTGGTGAACTGGTTATTGTTGAGTTAATTTTCAAACACGGAAAAGCAAATAGCAACAATAAACTAATCATAATTAAAAAAATATATTGATTTCTTAAATATGTTTACATGGGAGGAAAGTGGGTGTCCAGGATAAGATCAAAGTGTTCAAAATTTCCAAGAGATTGAATGGGATGGACCATGAATTATTAATATGCGTCAATCGGCTGCTTTGACAAGTGAACACCAGTATCAATTGGTAAAAAACAATTCTGGGTTGTGATGTCTCGCAGGGAATTTTTCTCCAATAGGGTTGTTAATAAATGGAATAGCTTACCTCTGCGGGTTCTGAATTCTAACACAATTGATATGTTTAAAAAGATATAAGATAAACATTGGGATAAATTAAGAAGCTATCCATACTTAGATAAGAGAACCATAATCTTTTTATGGGCAGTGTATCATATAGTATTAATTATTAGTTTTTTTTCGTAATATATGCTCTTAGAGGGCTGTAACTAGGATTTTTGCCATCTGGGGCAAACGTTTTGCCACCCCCCCCCCAACTTTTAAATTCAATAATTTTGTAACTGTGTTCTTTGTTCCCACCTAAAACTGTTGCTCCCTAAATTTTGCCGTCTGGGGAAGTTGTCTCCCCCTTTTCCCCTCTAGTTACAGCCTTTGGTTCTTATATTTGGTTGTTGTATTTTAATATATTTGGCATCCATATTTTTTCATGGGCCATCTTTTTTCAGCCACATATTGGGAAATTTGCCTGTTGTGGCCTTCTTGTTTGTATTTGTATCACACTTTTGCATTAATAATAGAGGATTAGCAAAAAAAATTTTGAAAAAAAAACTATTTCTTTATTATTCAAAACTAGTTATGTAGTGGAATAATGACCATCTGTAGCAACCATGGATCATCGATAACAGTTAGCAAGTCTGTAATCCCTTTTTCAAATATTCAAGCAACAGTGGTAAGTGATAGATGCATCCAAGCAAGTATTAATCTTTCAGCAGTAAATATTTGCAGATAATTTTCCCTCTTGCGCAAAGTGAGAAGCATTTTTTTTTTTGGTAACAGATTTTTTTTTTCTGGAATTTATTTACTTTTTTTTTGTGAAAGCAGATGGTACTCAAACTTGGACACTGCATAGATTGAATAAAATTGAAAAAAAATATTGGAATATGGTATGAGCAAACCTGTTAGAGAATAGAGAAATAATGAAAAAGAACTAAAACATATATATTCATACATGATCTGTATGTCATCATAAGAATTTCATCTCAAGAAAACAATTCAAATCATCAGGAGATGATTAAGCAAGCCATTAGGGCTATTATCTAAAAGCTATGGGAGCAAGTAAAGAGTGAAGTGACATGAATTTGGTTTTTAATAAAAAAAAATGTGCTTACACAAGTTATGTCTTTCTTCAAATACAAGCAATGTATGGAAACATGAGTAAGAAACAAAGCACTGTGTTCAAGTAACATATCGAGTTTGTAGGTGGGAGATATGCTTGGCATATGTGCCATGACCCGGAAGGTACCAATAATCAATCTGGAAAGAATTACTGCTATAGACATGCTGGTGACGAACCCCTTGGTTATACCAAGAACGAACTGTGGTATAACCACAGTTCGTCCTTGGCGCAAGTTTGAGTACCATCTGCTTTCACAAAAAAAAAGTAAATAAATTCCAGAAAAAAAAAATCTGTTACCAAAAAAAAAAAAATGCTTCTCACCATGCTATCAAAACTTCATACACCTTTTGAACATGATGTTTAATTTTGCACTTATATCCAGGACATTTTATAAGAAATTTATACTGGTGGGCCACTTCAAAAAAAAAGAAGACATTCAAAGAGCTAGAATGCAGCTTTTATGTTCACACCACCATTTGGAATAAGGTTAGAATTTTATATATCTCATAGCACCTCTATTTGATCTTGAGGTTTTTAGGTGGCACACTGTTTAGGCATTTTATAATGCCTAAACAGAATAATGGCACTCATTTTATAATGCCTAAACAATGAAAATGATATATTTTCAATTTCATTTCTAAAAAGTTCATTGTAATTGACTTCATGGCACCCCAAGGTGCCATGCCATTTGGGACTGCTCTAGGAAAATATTTTTTATTTATCATTCATTTGAGAACCTACTTGATCGAATACTGAAGGAATCAAGGAACCTGTGCCTACACTATACTGTATAGCTACAGACTATACATACGTAATAAAAATAAAATAAACAAAACTACAAAAAAAAGATGACAAACAAAAATACATAATAAATAAACAAAAATAAATAATAAACAAACAAAAATAAATAATAAATAAACAAAAATGGACATACATATACACCCACTCTGTGACCCTCAAGGGACTACTTGTCCTTCCAGAAGGTCGAATAATTCGTAATACTAAATTTCTATTTTTCAAGCAACCTTCATTATTGTTCTATTATCATAAACAATAAACGGTAATAATTTATGCTCGTGTGCATGCACAATGATTGGATTTTTAAAACGTCACAAAAATATGTTGAAAAAAATTTCAAATTAAAACAATAATTATATCTTGATAGATATCTCTATGCACAAAAATTAAACACATGTATTGTAAAAGAAAAAAATATTTTTCAATGTAAATATTTCTATTGTATTAGTGTTTCAAATGCAATGCTCTTCGCAAAATCATAAATATTATAATTCAATCTTTTATTAGTATGATTAGCAGTTTGGTATTTATTTAATATTTTTGGAGCAGTGTAACTAAAACTTTTTTTGAATAGAGTTTTATTTGTTTTTGGCACTTGATATTCCATACTTAATCTATTTGAAGATCTGTTTCGATTCTTCATTAACCATTCTTCATTTGCTATAACAAATTTTATTATTCTGTATATACAGTTTTGTCTTATGGATAATGCATGGCACTCAGTTTTGGTTTGGTTAGGGGGATTAGTTTTTATTGTGAATCTGATTTTATTATATATATTATCTAATTTATTTATGTTAGTATAGTATGCACAGATTCCATATGTTACAATTGAGTATATCCATGCATAAAATATATCTTTAAAAATTTTTTCATCTATTGCATTTTTAAGTCTATATAATACCGCTGCAAAAGTTTGAATTCTTTTAGTTATTTTTCCTTAATGCAAATTCCATTTTAGGTCATCCTGTATTATTATGCCCAGATAATTGTAGTCAAAAACTCTGTTTATTTCTTGGCAGTTACAGTATAATATGCTATGACTAGGGGAATGGTTATAAATTTTTATATGTATATTATCAAAATTATTTATGTTTTTTGTCTTTAAGCAAATATATTTAGTTTTTTGAATATTTATCTGCAGTTTGTTTTTACTTAGCCAACTATTTATTTTGAAAAGGTCTTCTTACACTTTTTTAAATGAATTTTCCATTTCCATCTCTTCTACATACAGTACTGTATCATTGGAAAAAGATATTAAGTTTCCATTTAGTTCTAGTTTACAAAATTCGTTTATATATATGAGAAAAAGTACAGGTCCAAGAACTGATCCCTGAGGTACGCCCTTTTTTACTTCCAAGAATGTACCAAACAAAAGCGGTTTTCCCTTGTAAAAGCAGTTGATAGACAGTGTATAAAATAACTCTTGATCCTTCTTATGCATTAACTGAAAATTTTAAATACTTCGATTATATCCCCTCCACCACCCGCATTCTTCCAAAAAAAAATTTTTTTTTAACTTTTCATAGCTCAAGCCCTGCGCATCAACAAGAGCATCTATAGCTTTTCTCTGCACCCCCTCGACCAAGTCCCTCTGTATGGTCTCCAAAACTGTACCCCATGCTCCAGTCCAGGATGAACTAAGCCCCAGAAAAGCAAGAATGACTAGGAAAATGCGAAGAGACCTCTTTTAAAATTGAAACTGAGCATTCTATTTGCTTTTTTGAACAACTCATGTCAACGCGGGTCGTTGCTCTCACGCTTGTCAGAATGCTGATCTCTATTACTATTACAGGTTTTTGCTGTGTTTCATAGTCTGGATTCTCCGTCTTTGCTGTACTGTTCTTTCGCCACGAAGAACTTCAGTTGTAACTCCTCGGCTCCAGTCTGTTTTCCTGTCGCCATCTCTTCTCTGCCGCCAACCCGCCCTCCCTCATGCCAGTTCTTGTCGTCACCATGGATACTTGCCTCTACATTTTTGCTGCCGTGGATTTCTTTGGCAGCGCTACGTGTCGTATACCGGTTAGCAAGCCAAGGACTGACGTCACCATGCCACCTATATATACTAGGTGCCTTCCTCAGTGCTTCAGAATGCTGGTTCGTTGCTCTTAAGCTCGTCAGAATGCTGATCTCTTTATTACTATTACAACTCAGTCTCCTTCCCTTGTTTAAATTTTTATTTACTTTATTTTATCATTCTCATGTTACAACAATGACCCCGCAGACTGAATTTAATACTGAGAAAATTTGTCACTCTTGCTCTATTTGATATATATTTTTTGTATCCTTTCCCTGATTCTTCATAAATCCCTCTGCACTTCCTTTCCCCAAGCACTCTTGCTCTTATTATCTGGCAACATTGAGTCTGACCCTGGATCCCGTGTTAACCACTCCCCTCCACCTTCTACCTGCCAACTCAGATCTGGCTCCACTTCTGAAAATGCTGCTAAACCTGATACTTCTTCCAAATCAACAATTATCCTTAATATTCAGGAAACTCAAGTTGCCATACTCAAACAACTGACACTTCTTTCCCAAAAACAAGATTCCTTCAGCTTCAAATTTACCGGCCTTTCCCAACGACTTAGCACAGTTGAAGATAAATTATCCCCTATAGATGACCTGCAAAACAAAGCCCAAGACCTCTCCTCCGATTTTTCAGAACTCTGATCCTCCCTTGTTTCTAAAATAACTGACCTTGAAGATCGTTCTCGTCACTTGAATCTTATTTTTCGTGCAATCTCTGAGGAACCGTCTAATACCAAAACTAATATGGAACTCAAATATAAAATCATAAAATGTTGCTCCGAAGACTTAGAGATAGATATCTCTCCCATGGACATCGAACGTTGCCATAGAATCGGTTCCAGGGGGTCCTGGATGCAGACTCTCAATAGTCAAATTTCTTGATTTCAAACTTTAAAATGACATCCTTAAAAACAACTTCGAATTAAAAACATTCCAATATCAATCTCTGAAGATTTTTCTCTCAAAACTCTGAAACTCAGTGGCCAACTGTAGAGGGCTAGTCAGAAATTCAGGGACAGTGGACTTAAAGAGAAGCTCGTCCATAACTTTGCAATAATTAACAGTATTAAATACATTTGGGAGCCTGAGATTAATGACATTGTCCCTGCCGTTACACCCCAACAAGTTCCACAAACCCTACTCTATCCACCAGTCCTCCCAGTACCCCTAATGTTCCCCCTTTAGGATCTCACCCGTTAACACCCCTCCTGCCTCTAAACTAAATACTTTTAAATTAGGTACCATCAATGTTAGAAGTTTAAATAATAAAATCCTTTCCTTCGAATCCATTTTGCTTGCTCACAACCCCCCTTTCTTGGAGTCACAGAATCTTGGTTGAATAATTGTGTGTCTAATTCAGAATTTCTTCCCTTTAATTACAGTGCTTTCCGTAAAGATAGAAACTCTCGTGGGGGAGGTGTCACCCTGGTTTTCAATAATTCCATTCCTTTGACCTCGAAATTGTTGCAGCTGAATGCCGTCACCCAAATTGTTTTCCCCTCTGTATACCTCCCTCCCCAGATTTACACTTATTCGACCAACTTAACTTATTCTTGAAAAATTCTCCCCCACACATTCCCTAATACTTACTAGAGATTGGAAACTCCCAGGCATTTGATTGGATAAATATGCATTCTACCTCCAGCAATCACTGAATTAATAATAAAGTCCTTGACATTTTCCTTAAATTCAATTTTGTCCAATCTGTCTAAGAACCAACTCAAATTACATTTCACTCCAGTTCAATTCTGGATGTCATTGCTACCTCCGATCGGATCCCAGTTCAGGACACCTCCATCTTCAAGGGTTGCTCGGACCACAAAATCACCTTCATTGATTTTTCCCTTCAGCAATCTATTCCCTCTACAAACTTGCCACCAAACCAAATTTTAATAAGGTCAACTACCCCCTCATGCGAAACATTCTTCATTTCCACTTCTCCGATTCTTATCACTTTCCTCCTCCAACAACATTCATATGTGGGCCACTTTCAAATCGACAATCCTCAAATGCTTAGCTACAGTTCCCAGTAAGAATGTCTCATCTAAGTTCATTTATAACCCATGGATCAATAGAGATATCATCCATTTAAAGAGAAAAATTTGCCATACCGCTCTCAAATACAAAGTAAACAAATTCCACTCACTTAAATCCACAATTTCTGCCTGCACCCAAAACCTTAAAAACCTCATTTCTTTCTGTTGTATTTTTAAGAAATGGTGGAGCCGGAAACGGAACTGTATTGATCAGCATATTGTAGGAAAATAGCATACTTTAATGTGACAAAAAAAACTATTATATAACATAATTAAATGTGGTTATACAGAGCGGCAAAACATCGTGGCCCGGGAAGTAGAAAAAGGTAAACAACAGAAGAAGGATGGCATTGACCACAGTTTTTAGTTCGTAGTTTTCACAACATTCCTCCCCCTCACAATGGAATGAATCTCTCGACCGGTGTTGTCTGACGAGTCGACCTACGAAAAACAGAAGAGAGTTGACTCGAAATCGGTGCAGAGCATTCAGGATGCCCAAGTATTGACAGTAACCGCAGAACCACCATCAGCAGGTTTGGGAGCAGTCTCTGGACACCTTGAATCGTTAGTAGAAGGAGGCAGCAATATTTGATAGTCCATACAGTACTCAGAAGATGGCATTGCAGGATGTTTCTCTGAAGAATGATCTTTTCTCATTTGGTTCTGATGACGTTTCCATTTCCCACGATTCGTCTGAATCAAATACATCATTTTGCCAAGATGTTTGAGAACTTTGGCATTAACCCACTTAGGACCAGGGTTGGGTTTTTGACATGACAAGCGTCAAAAACTGGTTTAAACCATCAAAAACTGTCGAAAACCGTCAAAAACCTAAATGAATGCCTTTTGATAATGTTTTGAACATAATAGGTATACAACATGATGAAAAACTTACTTTTTGGCATATTACAATGTTCTATTTTTAAACATTAATTTATTACAATAATTAAAACAAAATATTAATTATAATTTGCAATTTTGAATTCTTCAACATAAGAGTCTAGAACATATAAAATATAATTTTATGGTTTATTTATCTAAGCTACTCATTACCTGTGTTCAATTTGTTAAGTGGATTAGAGCTGCTTATTCAAAATATGTATGATAGGGCATCAGGGTTAGGTTTTTGACCCCAGAAACTAACTCGGTATTAAAACTGTCAAAAACTTACTGCCAATGATGTCAAATAGTTTTTGTTAACTTGATAGATATATTTGCGGAGTCACCACACAGAGCCACAGCTTCTTAATAAACATTTATTACGACGACACAAACATGATAATCTGGGTTAATGAAAAAGACAGGCATGGAAATTTTTGAACCTCATGCTTTCGTGTGCAGTGACTCTCTGCTCTGCTGTTTTCCAGACGGTCGTCTCCAGTACCCGGGATCACGTGACACACTCGAGGTCGTTGACCCGACTCTTGGGGGGTCGTCTGCGTGAGACACCACACACTCCCTCCCCAGTGATCACGAGTAATAAGAGGTGATCGCGTACTATGGAGTAGCATCAGTGATCACGAGCACTGTAGACGATCTGGAAAGTGGACAGTACGTCCAGAACGAGTGGTTCTGACTGGTTTCACAGCAGAATCAGCTGCGAGTCTGTCAGACGTAACTGCAGTTGGTACGTTTGGAGATACAGGTACCGGCTCCACCGTCGGATTCACAAGAAACGCCGGTTTAAGCCGATCGACTGACACTGACACAGTTTTTCCTCTTATGTCCACGTTGAACACTTTGTCGGTCCGGCTGATCACTCTGTATGGTCCTTCAAATGGCTGTTCCAGAGGACGTTTCACCCTATCAGTTCTTACGAAAACGTGAGAAGTAGTTTTCAAATCATGGTGAACAAATGTAGGATGTCCTCCATGCCGTTTGATTGGTCGTGGCTGGAAAGTTTGGACGTGAGTTCTCAGCATTTGTAGGAACTCGGAAGCGTCAGTTGAGTTGGAATTAGCTCGTGCTTGGAAAAATTCACCAGGTAATCGTAAAGTTTCTGGCCATCGTGAAAACCGGTCTATCATTGTTAGGCAATAAGAATATCCATCGGAAATGGGCAGTGGGCCAATGATATCCAAATGAATATGTTGAAATCGTTGGGAAGGTTCCACAAACGATTGTAGTGTGGATCTCGTGTGCTTGTGCACTTTGGATCTTTGGCATGGTATGCACACTTTTGTCCATTTAGCACAGTCTTTAGCTAGACATGGCCAAATGAATCGCTTTCTGACCAAATCAATAGTACGTCTAATTCCTGGGTGTGAGAGTTTGTGCATATTCCAAAACACATCATATCGAAATTTTTCTGGAATATAAGGTCGAACAGCACCTGTTGATAAATCACAGTAGAGCGCTTTAGCTGAGTCTGGAAGAAATACTTTCTTCAGTTGCAAAGCTGATTTGCTCTTTAGAAGTTCCTCTAGTTCTTTATCCCTCTCTTGTTGCTCAGCGATGGCAGTAAAATCGAGAGGTCCAGGAACTGAAATTGCTGTTACGCGTGATAAGATATCAGAGGAAATATTTTGCGATCCAGGAATATGGCAAATGTTCGTTGTGAACTGCGATATATAATCTAAATGCCTTAGCTGTCTAGGTGAGCATTTTTCACTTTTTTGTCGAAACGCATAGCACAGTGGTTTATGGTCACTGAAAAGTATAAACTCACGAGCTTCAAGCATGTATCTGAAAAATTTTATGGAAGAATATGCGGCAAGAAGTTCTCGATCGTATGCGCTATATCGTGTTTCGGTGGGTGAAAGTTTACGTGAGAAAAAACCTAGTGGTTGAAGACCATTGTCCGTCACCTGGTGCAGTGCACCGCCTATAGCATAGTCGGAAGCATCTACGTGTAGAGCTAATTGGGCAGACGGGGATGGATGTGCCAGCAATGCGGCATTAGCTAGTAGCTTTTTGCAATCTTCAAATGCTTTCAAAGTTGATGTAGACCACACAACTTTTGTTTTGTCTTTTCTTTTTTTCGTGGAACCTTTCAATAGATCATGCAGTTGCACTTGTGTCTCAGCTGCATGCGGTAGGAAACGGCGATAAAAATTTATGAGACCTAAATATTTACGCAATTGCTCAATTGTTTCCGGTTGCTTGAAATCGAGTACAGCTTGCACTTTGTCTGGACGAGGTGTGATACCAGATGGTTTGATCACATGTCCCAGAAATTCAAGCTCAGAAACACCAAATATGCATTTTGACACATTTAAAACTAAGCCATACTGTTGAAGACGTTGGAATATTTGTTTTAATTGAATTTTGTGTTCTTCGGCATTTTCAGAAAAGCATAGAATGTCATCAAGATATACATAGCAGAATGGTAAACCTCGTAAAACTTCATGCATGAACCGCATAAAAGTTTGAGCGGCATTTACGAGACCGAAGCTCAATCTTGTATACTCGAATAAACCCCAAGGGGTTGTGATTGCGGTTTTTGGTATATCTTCTTCGGCAATGCCAATTTGATGATATGCCTTGAAGATGTCTAGTCTAGAAAAAATAGACTTACCATGCAATTCTTGAGAAAAGTCTTGAATATGGGGTATCGGGTAAGAATCAAATTCCGTAACACTATTTAGACGACGATAATCACCGACAGGACGTACAGTACCATCCGCCTTGGGCACAATATGTAACGGTGAGCTCCAAGGGCTTTTGGAGGGCCGGATAATCCCTTGTTCCAAAAGGAATTCAAACTCGGTTTTCACCTGTTGTTGAATTTTTGGATTGAGACGTCGAGGCTTCGAAGCCACCGGTGGTCCTCGAGTGATGATATGGTGTCGCGTCACATGTTTCACTGTTTTACCGATCTGTGAAGGGTTGAAGACATCTGGGAATTCTTGAAATATAGCACTGTATTCAGAATCTCCAATGGTAGTGACGGAAGTTTGTGTTGTGGGCTTGATCGATCCGAGTACCCGTAATGATGTTTGCGAATCGATGAGTCGTCGGTTTCGCACATCAACGATTAGGTTGAAGTTACTGAGAAAATCAGCTCCAAGTATTGGTGAAGTGACGTCAGCTACGAGAAATGTCCAGGAAAAAGGTTTCCGGAGACCTAAATCAAGTTTCTTGACCGTGGAACCATAGGCAAGAATCTTGCTGTTGTTTGCGGCGAACAAATGGAAACTTGGGTGTAGCGCTGACGAATTTTTTTTAGGTGGGATAACAGAAACTTCACTGCCAGAGTCAACAAGGAAACGATCACCCGTAACTCTGTCAATCACGAAGAGCCTGCTGGATTTGTTGCCCGATTCCATCATACCAGCGATGATGGAAGGTCGTCGTTTTTTTTCTGGAATTTACATGGCTGACGGCAGTAGCGGGCTTTCTCACCGAATTGTTGTGATAGAAGCAGATATCCCGTGCTCGACTTGAACGAGATGTTGAACGCCTAGCTCGTCGCTGTTGGGAGTTACTGCGATATCTCCCTCTAGAGAGTCGATTCACCGTAGCCGTTAGCTCTGCCACTTGTTTGGTGAGCGTTTCGATGACTGATGACGAATCATTTCGATCTTGAGTTGGCTGCATTTGCGATGATGATGATGGCTGGATTCGACACACATAATTTTGGGTAGTGACTTCAGCCACTTTGTCGGCTAGGACAGCAAGTTGATCTAATGGCTCACTGGAAACCGATAACACTGCTTGAATATTTTGCGGTAAGCGTTGCATCCACAAGGTGGGTAAGAACTCGTCAGTGACTTTGTTGCCGGAGAGTTCTTTTATCTTTCGCAGCAGTTGACTTGGCTTTTGATCACCCAGCTGTAGCTCGTTCAAAAGTTCCTTGACTTTTTGATGTTCCGTCGCGGCGAACTCCTTTATGAGGCGATCCGACAAGGCTTGATAGCGGTTGATTGCCGGAGGATTTAATATCAGATCCGAGACAAAAGACAAGCATTCTCCGTCCAAGGAAGAGACCAAGGCTGCATATTTCGTGTCATCGTTAGTGATTCCACTGAGTTGAAAAGCACTGTTGCACTGTTGAATCCATAGTTGGACATTGGATTTCCAAAACGGAGGTAATCGAAGTCCAATCCTCGAAACTTGAGCATTTTCTTCCGCCATCGCTCAGCTCCAACGGGAGAGAGAGAAAAAAAAGAAGAGAAGACGAGAGAGAGGAGGAGGTCACACACCAGAAGAGAAGAAGAGCAGGCGATGATGCGTGGGTGAGAGGGGTCTGTTCTTCAGGGGCCTCTTTGAGGGAAGAATCGAGTCATCGCAACCACAGACATAATGGAGGCTCGGAAAGAAGAAAATTTCCGAATATGCATGAGATTAAATCTTCAATGAAGATGGACTTTTTTTGATGGTTAATGTTCCTAAACGTCGCTGGTCACCACTGCGGAGTCACCACACAGAGCCACAGCTTCTTAATAAACATTTATTACGACGACACAAACATGATAATCTGGGTTAATGAAAAAGACAGGCATAGAAATTTTTGAACCTCATGCTTTCGTGTGCAGTGACTCTCTGCTCTGCTGTTTTCCAGACGGTCGTCTCCAGTACCCGGGATCACGTGACACACTCGAGGTCGTTGACCCGACTCTTGGGGGGTCGTCTGCGTGAGACACCACATATTAAATAACAAAATACTTACTTTTATTTAGATTAAAGGGTTTTATATTCAGAATTATAATTACTGAGGAAAAATATATATTTTGATATTTTAAATTTTGTGATCTGCCCAAAATTTTATTCCATATAAAAATTCTCATGCAGCATCTGTTAATGCACTAATTAAACTCATTTATTTTCACATAAAAATTTCTTAGCTCAGAGTGTATAAATTCACAGAGTATTAAAGAATATTTTCAACCAAAGCAGAGCTGACAGGACTTGATACCCAAAGCATTTTTTTTGCATGTTTGAATACAGCTTCAATTGGAAAACCATTGCATTATAAATACTAGTAAATGTACCATATCATAGTGCAAAAGTAAGAATAAACCAAGTTTGACATATACAAGCTAGCATTGCCAAATTAAATGACATTTTAGTCCTACAATTTAGTATTTTGATCGCTAGATATATTTCAATGTTATGTGCAATAAGAGTATTGTTTTAAGTATCAGTGGTTATCTAGATAATTTAATAATAACAGAAATCAACATTACATACATGATGTAATAAACTTTTTTAAACACTTATCTGTTGTAAAAAGAGTACAGCAGATAGTTTATAGGCCTATCAATGCATATATATAAGCAGTTGAAGAAATTTTGGAACGCCAAGAATCATCTTGAATCAAAGAATGTCAAATCGTTCCACAGTTTTCCCTTCAATGTTCATGTTATGCTTTATTCAAATTTTATAAGAAAAAAAAAACATATATTGTCCAAAATAATTCTGTCGGGAGTAGAAAATTATTTTAGAATCTTATTAAATATTTATTCTTTGTATAACATAGTCACTTTAAACATTACATGCAATTAACGTGTGCATTTTCATTGGGAATTTTTATATCGAAAAGCAATATTTGAGGTTTTTGACAGTTTTTGACAAAGGTTTTTGATGGAGGGTTTTTGACGTGACAGTTTAAACTGCGGTTTAAACCGTCAAAAACTGCCATGTGTCAAAAACCTGCCAACCCTGCTTAGGACCATTTGAATAGTTCTTACAAAAAACTCTGCTGTTAATACTGAACTTGTGGGTAGTACTGTCTTGTGAAAATTTAATGTTTTTATCCTTTGGAGGGAATAAGAGGGAGAGCAGATCTCTAGGCTGTCTGCCATGCAATAGTTCTGCAGGAGACTTATCACAACCAGGTTTTGGTGTTATTCTGTATATTATTAGAAGCTTTTGGAGTGCTTCTGACTTGTGGTCTCCTCCCCTCACAGCTTTTTTCATAGCTTCTTTGAATGTCCGGACGAAACGTTCTGCTTCGCCATTACAGGCAAGATGAAATGGAGCAGTAGTAAGATGCTCGATACCATTCAATTTGCAAAAGTCCTCAAAAACTTTACTAGTAAATTGTGTACCATTGTCTGACACAAGTATGATCGGCAAACCTTCAATGATAAATACTTTCTTTAGAGCTTCAATAGTCACTTCTGAAGTAGTAGATTTCATCTCGATCACGTAAGGAAATTTTGAATATGCATCAAAGCAAATGATAAGCCACATGGAATTTTGGAAGGGACCCGCAAAGTCTATATGAATTCTGTGCCAAGGATCATCTGGTTTTGGCCAGTCCTGGAACATTGCTTTTGGACAAGCTTTTTCACGTTGACATGATTGATATTGGTTTGCAGTGTTTTCAATCTGCTGCTCGATCTGTGGAAACCAGCAATATCTTCGAGCCATCTGTTTCATTCGAACCATTCCCCAATGACCAATGTGAACAGTCTTGAGAACTGAACTTTGCAAAGTCTTTGGAATGATTACATGAAGACATTCAGTTTGGAGTAGCAAGATACCTCAGTTGACAGAGAGTGAATTTTTTCTTAGACAGTATGGTTTTACATCCTCATTGTTCTCCGGCAAGTCTTTCGGCCAACCATTCTGAATATAATGGAGAACTTTTTTCAAAGTTTTGTCCTTAGCAGTTGCTTCTTGTATTGCTTTGTAGTCAACTGGATAATGAGATATGTATTCATCCACCTGTACATCAATATTGTGGCATGCATTCTCTGATTTGTCAAATTCTACATCTGAACCAACTGGAAGTCTTGAAAGAGCATCAGCATTTCCATGCTGCATTGTTGGTCTATATTTGATATCGTACATATATCCCATAAGAATAATTGCCCAACGTTGAAGTCTCTGAGCAGTCATTACGGGACGTTGCTTGTTGGGATGGAATATGGATACCAGGGGTTGGTGATCCGTGAGGAGTTAAAATTTTCTGCCATACAAATACTGATGAAATTTTTTCACACCATAAATAATGGATAAAGCCTCTTTTTCGATTTGACTGTAGGCTTTTTGTGTATCAGTCAATGTCTTGGAAGCAAAAGCAATCAGTTTTTCTGAACCATCGGAATATCTGTGAGAAATCACAGCACCTATGCCATAAGATGATGCATCAGTTGCCAAAATCAGTGGCAATTCTGAGTTGTAATGCACTAGTCTGGTAGCTTTAACAATGTGTTCTTTCAATTTCTGGAATGCTTCCTCTTGTTCTTGCTTCCACTCGAATTTGACATTTTTTCTTCACAGTTTGTTCAAAGGACCTGCCAGCTGAGAAAAACCAGGAATGAACTTGTTATAGTAGTTGATTTTTCCAATAAATGAATGCAGTTCCTGGATATTTTTAGGTTTGCGTAAGTCTTTCACTGCTGCAATATTAGAATCTGATGGTCGCATCCCATCCTCGTCGCCATAACTGTTGTATTTTTAAGAAATGGTGGAGCCGGAAACGGAATTGTATTGATCAGCATATTGTAGGAAAATAGCATACTTTAATGTGACAAAAAAAACTATTATATAACATGATTAAATGTGGTTATACAGAGCGGCAAAACATCGTGGACCAGGAAGTAGAAAAAGGTAAACAACAGAAGAAGGACGCCATTGACCACAGTTTTTAGTTCGTAGTTGTTGTAGTTTTCACAACACTTTCCAAAAAACTAAATATCTTTCTCACCCTTTACCAAATTATCTCAAATCTAATCCCTCAAAGTTTTGGAACTTCCTCCGTCCCAAATCAGCTGGCCCTCATCTCTCAAAACTTCAACTCAAGACGTCTTTTCTCCTGAGGATATCGCCAATGAGTTCAATTTAGCATTCTGCTGTTTTCTCATTGGATCCTACACCCCCCCCCCCCAATATTCATTCACTGACTCCATTCACAATTCTAACTCAATCTTTGTTCTAGGGAGGGCATCGTAAAATTATTGAAAAAATTCAAACCTGGCTCTTTGGGCCCAGACGGAATCCCTAACTACATTCTCAAATTCTGTGATGAAGAAATCACTGACTATCGTTTGATTATTTTCAATGTTTCTCTAAATTCCTCCATTCTACCATCTGATCAGAAAATAAACAAAATCATTCCAATTCACAAATCTGGTCCTCTTACAGATCCCTTTAATTTCAGACCTATTGCAATCACTTCATCTTACTCCAAGATTCTTGAACACATCATAGCAAAGGAAATCTGTACCCACTTTGACTCCATAAAATTTTTCTTCCCTAATCAGCATGGCTTTAGACATTCTCTCTCCACCTCTTCTTAATTGGCCGTTTTCATCTATGACCTCTTGGGAGCCGTCGATAAAAACTTAGAAACTGATGTCATTTTCTTAGATTTCTCAAAAGCATATGACGAAGTCCCCCACGATAAATTACTACTTAAACTTTCTACACTCGGCTTAAACGTTCAATTGCTTAATTGGTTGGAAGCCTTCTTAAAATATCGCAAACAATATGTCCACCTCAAAGACCACAACTCTCCATCAGCCACCGTAAATTCTGTGACCCCGCAGGGATCAGTTATTTCTCCACTTTTATTCTTAATATTTATTAACGACCTCCCTGAAACCCTCAACTGTACCACTAGAGACTTTTTGCTGATGATTGCATAATCTAACGCACCATAAATCATGAGTCAGACAAAGAACTTCTCCAATGCAATCTCAATTTTCATTTCCCAATGTGGTACTCCACATGGCAAATGCCTCTCAACATCTATAAAACAGTTCTCATGAGAATTTCACATAAACTCTCACCTTTCGAATTTTCATACTCTATCAATAACTCCCCCATATCCCAGGTTTCTCAATATAAATACCTCAGTGTTATCATTTCAGCAGACCTGCACTGGAATAAACACATCGATTATATCTATCAAAAATGTCTCAATAAAATCTTTTTCCTTCACCGCAACCTTAAACACTACTCGCCATGTTAGATTCCTCTGTTATCAAACCTATATTTTTCCAGTTATCTCCTGTGCCTCCAAAATTTCAGACCCCTACACTACTAGCAATATCGAGAAGCTGGAATCAATACAAAATAAATCTGCCCGCTTTATCTACGACAGTTGGTCCTCCTATGTCTGTCTCTGAACTTAAACGTGAACTTAATCTTCTCCTTATTAAGTACATCGAGAAACTAGTACATAGTTTATTGATGAGTTTATATATGAGTTAATCATAGTTTATATGATTAACCATGCTTTTTAAAATTCTCTATGGACATTTACATTTTGATACCACCAGTATTATCTCTAAGCCAACATATATATAGCAGACTTGATCATCCACTTAAGATAAACCCTATCTCCGCTTTCACTGACTACTTTAAATTTAGCTTCTTTCTGCATGCCATTACTAAGTGGAACTCACTCCCCTCCATGGTCGTTGATTCACTCACGATATTTATATTTTCGAAAAATGTAAAACTTTTTTCTGTCACCATTAACTGCATTCTCATGTTTATTCTTCTGCCAACATTATTGTATAAATAAAAATAAATTATTCTTTGCAAATAAAAGAAAAAAAAAAGAAATTCAATATGGATAAACATAATTCATGTGCACACAATAGCAAAACAATTTTTTTTCAACAGTTACCACATTATGGGTGAAAGAAAGGATACGACAATGATGATCCATTTTCAAAATGCATACATTACAGATGCTACAGTGATGTGTTCTTGGTGGTTTAGGTGCAACACACTTTTTACATATTGAGACTGCCTCAGGAATCAAAGCGCCCTTAAAATGAATAAGCAAAATTGAATAGCTTAAGATGTTTTTAAAAAAAAAAAATTTCAACTTCAAATTTTGATGAATACTCTAGTGTGTTAGCATTCTTGTGTTTTGTCATCAAGAATCATGATCATCATAATGTCAAACCTGAATGCAAAAATACTTAGCACAAATTACCAAAACTACATTCTCCTGCTCTGGGTTTCCATAATAAAATTGAACTGTAAGACAATTAGGAATTTTCTTACAGTTCAATTTTTTCCAGTAAAGGAATTTTAGTAAAATCAGTCATAAAACTTAAAAAAAATCCACAGCTACTTAGTTATTGGTATATAGAGGCCAGATTACATACAAATGCTAGGGCATATACATTTACCTATTTCAGCCATTCTCAGCATTAATGCATATAGAAGCATAAAATCAAACAATTTTCAGAACAGGAATGGGAACAGATGTTCATTCCGGAGCAATTTTAGAAGCAGCAAAAAAATAGGATCTGGAGCAGGAAAATGTAGATTTTGGAACAGATATATAAATTGAAGCAGCGAAATTAATTTAAAAAATGAATTGGAGCAACAAAATATTTCAGACGGATATTTAAAAAGAAACAGTAAAGTACTAAGCATTTAAATTTAAAACAAATATCAGATTTACTCAGTTTGAATAAGCTGAAAACTTTCTATAGCAAGTTTCAATTTTTTTTTCTCTCTCTTGAATTAGTAGTGAAACTTGTTAAGATGGACACCCATCTTAAACAGAATCAAAATATAGCCTGTTCAATGATTAGTACTTTTATTCACATCTTTATAAAACAGAAAACTGTCTAAAACAGAATATTATTTCAATCTATTGATGTTCAGTTTCATACAGGTTTCACTATAATTAACTCAAAAATAGTTAATATAATTAAAAGGTTTTTCTATTATTTATTAACTTTATGTTAAGTAAATATTGCTACCTATCCTCCAATTACCAATAATGAGTGAATATGCAACTTAGAAACAAACACAGGGGACCCCCCCCCCTCCCGTCAAAAATATCTTTAAATATTTTTGTGAATTAATTTGAACTATTGAAAGAAAATACCTTTATATGCTATCTTATGTATAATCAATTTTTTTAATTAAAAAAAAAGCCTTTTTCAAGGTAAGTAACTGGAAATTGTCTGGTAGAAAATCTGATGTGCCACTCCAAAGGTAAAGGTTGATCTTATGTATGCCCCTGATGCAACAAACTGCAAATCTGTATAGGAGGTCTGCTGATCACCATGGCAATGCTTTTTATCACAGGGATAGCCGACTCTAAATTGAAAACCACAGAAAGTCCTTTCAGCCAACAACACCTGCACGGTCATGGTGCCAAATAAAAAAAATCAATTTTTAAAGAATAATAAATCCTTGACTGCCTAAATTTTAATTTCGTAAATTTTTCTGGACTTCCAGAGACTGTATAGATTATCGGTTCAACATATTTCTAAAACAAGTGTGTCTTGGGGTAGAGTTTCAGGAGAAAAATAAAAATTAAATATTTTTAGATTGAAAATATTCGTGTGAATGAAAAAAATATCTTAGCACTTGCAAAGCGTGAAAAGCACACATGGTTAGCATGCAAGTTTTTTTTCTCAATGCAGTACTGTACTTTGTAGTAGTCAAACTACTTTCCAATTGAGATTGCTACTTTCCTAGTCATAAAATAGTGCAACTATGAGAGATGGGAGGAGGGAAAGTGGTGTTGAAGTACTGAGAAATAAAACACGTTATCAGAATCATTTCACGGCTCGCTGGAACAAAATAGTTTCTTCTTTTTTTTAAATTCAAGGAATTTGACATTCTGAACACATCATTGGCAACACTGATAGATACAAGGCAGGTATAAAAGTATTTTAAGGAGCTCCAAGTACACAAAAAATAATAATTTACAAACAAGTGCTATTTGGTGAACAAAAATATGAAAATACACTATTGGAGCAGAATGGCGCAATGTTAATTTTGATGCAGTGCGGCGCAATTGCCACAGAGTTCCCACGTCTGCAGGTAGTCAGCTACCAAAAGTGACACAATTCCCGTGCTGCTTGCAGGAGAAAAAACGCTCTCTTAAACTGAGAAATTTGGTTTAAACCCAACACCTTTGCTAGTCCTCGTTAACCTTCTAAATGGTGAAGACTCATATATGAGTCCGAAGACAACTACCGTCATTTCGGTCCGAACTCATAAATAATAACTCACAATCCGAACTCATAACTCGTCAGGAACCCCAGTTCCTTCCCCCATCTCATTGTACGGTTAGTGACAGGTACACAGTGTCGTCAAACTGCCCCTTCCTGCAACAATGCAGTCCTCTCCTCCCCAAACTTATCAGTGTTTGAAAAGAAGAATAGCTTATTGAGAAAAGAAGGATTACTTGGTTTGAAAAGGGCACAAATACCCACGTTGTAGTTGAAAAAAAGAAAGATAGAAAAGTTTACCAAGTAAATAAGAGATTGTTAATTTATTTGACAAAAATATTTATTATTCATATCTGTGAATATATATTCAAACCTATGAAATTTAACCACTGTTCTGAGGTTTATTCCGAATCCAATAATTCACTCATCATCCACGCAGAAAACTATAGCTTGTGCTAAGAGAACTAGTTATTAGTTCTTCCTCCAGTTATTACTAATTATATTTGTGCTAATTCACTCGTTAGTAGCTTGGTTAGGGCAGCGGTTCTCAACCGGTGCTCCGTGTGCATTTTCCAGGGCTCTGCGACCTGCCGAGGAAAATGAAATGAATAAACAAAATATGATAAATCAATTAAAATGAGAGGCCCACAGGGCTCCGTGAGTCAAAAAAAAAAAAATTAAGAACCGCTGGGTAAGGATATCTTTGTGTATATTTTTTAACGAATGTTCTATATACCATTTGTTTTATGTACTATGATTCTTGTGTAATTTAATGTTCTACAGAAACTGTCACCAAATTATTGAGGCAGCTCATGGAAAAAAATTCTCCAGCATGGCTTCGTTAACCTCTTGTGTCCCTCTTTGGGACAGATTGAGAGGCATGTTCTGGTTTGTTGGCCAATATTGTATGCACATGTGTATACACAATTAAAGCATGCATTTCACTTATACATGTAACGTGCAATCGACTGGGTGTTTAAAAATTTTGAGCCAGTTATTCAGCGACAATTTCCTAAGTTTGTATTTTAAAAAAAATCGTTTTTTCAATTTCATTCAGCAGAACCAACAGAATGAGCTAATTTGAAGACTAATATTTATATTTGAACCAAACATTCTAACCCAATTGTAAATAGCTTCCTTGATGGGGCAAAACACGCCCGTTGTCTTTAGGTTTGCTTTGTATTGTTAAACATGAAAGTATCCAATTGTTCAGGGAAATTTATTTTTCACATTTTATTCTGTAATTTTTTCTTTGTCCTTTGCATTTATCTGGGTAATAGTGCCGCATTCACACAGGAACAAATTTATGTCACTGAAGCTTGGTGTTTCGGCCTGGACGATGATGTAATAGTCGAGCGGATTCTTATATTTTTATGGGGCCCCAGGGCAACATGATGGAAAAGGGCTCCATGAAAGCTGTGATATCCTGTTCAAAGCTAATTTAACATTTTTTCACGCTGGTTTCTAACGTAATCATTATTCAAACCGTTTTCCCACCTCTTGTCATCAAAGGCATCAGAATACGTCAACAAAGGCGTTGAGACATGGGTGCTTGACTTGATCATGAAAAAGATTTAAATTTCTGAATTAATTTGGGGGTGATACAAAATAATATGGGTGATCGTACACCCACCACACTCTTGGCTTCAACGCCGCTGCTTGTGATAAAAAAAAAAATCAAACAGAGCACGAACTTCTTATATGGTTTTTTTGTGGCTTGTTCTATCCGTACTGAACTATAGTTTCGTGCCTTTCTGTACCCGGTTGATCAGGAAAGTCAGAAAACTTTCCTGACACAGGGGTACAACAAAAAAAACGGTGACTTGACCGCAGCAAAAATTGCTACCGCAGGGAGTCCCCCATCGAGGGGTTAGCGCACCCACCTCTCGATGAGTATGAAAAACAAGCCTGCTGTTCGGAATCGGCAATAAATTGTAGGTCCCAGTCTAATTAGCCCTCGTGTGCAGAAAATGACCACGTTGCGACAAAAATGATCAAATGATCTATTTTTCGGGTTGTCGAAATCCTACTGTATATTGCACAAAAGAACATCGAAGAAAAAAGCCTAAGGGAAACTATAAAAACTTAAAATTACTATCGGAACCCAGAGTTGCGCGGAATACAATACGAGTAACAATAGACAAGATTTCTGGTACTAAAGACCTCGTCATCATTGTGTCATCTTCCCCCCCCCCCCCCACAGTCCTTCATGTCTATCTCCGCTTACGATCTATAGCTAGCAACACTGTCAAAAGAATACTGAAATTTTGAGGAAAGAGTACACTCATATATATACTTATCGAGGGTATATATATATTATTAACTTACAGTAAAACCTCTTTAGTGAGTCGCTTTGTCTTGCTCAAATTGTTTCTTAGACAGTTTAATGTTATTCTGTATTACGTCGTTCTCGTTGGTACGTTGCGTCGTTTTAAAAGCCGTCAGTTGAACAACGTTCTAAAGGGGTTTCGCTCTTTTTTGCTTTGAATTAAATTATTATTTACTCTATAATATAAAATCACAAACTCGAAAAGGGCCCATTTCTAAGCAACAGAAATTAGTGACGATTTTATGTAAAGAAAATCTGTTACGTTTTTGGGTTACGGAAGTCGGTTACAATTTTGGTTCAAGTTTTCATTTAACTCTTGCATATCCCCCATCGGGACTAAGTTATGTGTATGTACAGATAGGCCCACAATTCCTACAGCAGGGGTCCCAAGGATGGGAGAGATAGCGGGCCCCAAACCAGCTTTTTCACGGGCTCCTCTTTGGTTAATTTATAGTGTGAAAAATCAAAAAGTGATAATCGTTCCAGACCCTAAAGTCTTCCTGCTTTAAAACTGAAAAATTTCCGATAGCGGAAGCCCAAGATATATCCAGTCCAGGGCCCGCCCATAAAAATCTGCGAATTCGGTCCGGAGTAATTGCGTGGGGTCCTGGATTTTATTCGTTGGTAAAATGAATACAAATGAATATTTGCCATGCCCTCACAGGAGTATACTCGATAAGCTTCCGAATCAGGGACCCCATTTTATTTTGGGGGCCCGGGATGAACCTTATTTTTTTTGGATCAGGTGTATTTTGTTGGGGGTGATGGGTTTTATTCGTTGGTAAAATGAATACAAATGAAAATCTTTCATGGCACTCGCAGCTGTAGACGTCGGAAAAGTTTCAAGGTCGGGGACCAGGGACATCATTTCAACTTTTTCCAGGAAGAGGGGGGGAGCAAAGAACATGTACTCAATGTATATATATATATATATATATATAATCCCCCAATGGCGGGCCTGTCGGGGGCCCATGTGGAAATTGATGTGTTTCATTTTGGGGGCCCTGGATGAATCTCATTGTTTTCTTTCGTTTAACATTGTGGAACTTGCAACAGCTGAAGCCCGAGATAAATATAGTCTGTGTCCCCTACTAAAAATTTGAGTATTGGGTACCCGCTACTGTATGTGGGGCCCTGAATTTTATTATTTGTACAATTAATAAAAATGAAAAATTTCCGTGGTCCCTCACAGGGGGGATGTCCGACAAGCATCCAGGTCATCCCCCCCCCCCATGAAAAATTTGACAGGCTCTATTTCGGGGGCCGCTGGATGAATCTTATATATTTTTTTAATTTAATTGTAAAATTTGCAACATCGGTAGCCCAAGATAAAGCCAGTTTAGGGTGCCAAACTAAAAGTATGCAAATTGATGACTATGGTAATTGGTTGGGGCCCTGGATTTTATTCGTTGGTAAAATGAATACAAATGAAAATATTTCATATCACTCGCAGCAGAGGATGACTGACAAGCTTCCAGGTCGGGGGCCCCATGTGGAAATTGACAGGATTAATTTTGGGGGCCATGGATGAATATCATTATTTTCTGTGGAATTTCGCAACAGCGGAAGCCCGAGATGAATCCAGTCTGGGTCCCTCACTAAAATTCAGCGAATCGGAGTCTGGGGACCCTCTTGGAGAAGTTTAGTGGGGTTACTTGATGAATCACATTTGTTTTTTGTTGCTTTATCATTGCAAAATTTGCTTCTTCAGTAAGCTGGTGCTTTCACGTGTCCCTTTCCATAGCACTCTGATGAAGTAGGACGAAATAAACAAGATATGTTGTGAAGAGGATGGGGGTTGGATGCCAAGGGAGGCAGAGCCCTCTAGTATTAATATATTCTTATACAGGGTGCATGTCATTTTACTTGCGAACCAGTAAACCCAGACTCGTAAATACAGCTATATAACAAGTGCTTGAGTTTAAAAAAATCTCATCTCTGCTGTACTTTCAATTGTGTATTGTGTGCCAATACAACAGCTGTTTTATCGGACTTCTTAAAATTGGCTATGCTATTCTTCTAGTACCCACAGTAGATACAACAGATAAGTGTGCACAAAATGACCATGGTGCAAGAAAAATAAATCTGAAATGAAAGAGAGAGAGAACTAGTGAACGCTTTTTCTCAGAAGAGGAACTTCTATTGTATCAAATAAATGCCGAGCCAAGTTGCCAATCCCTTTTTTTTGCCAAAATGGTTGATGCAAAGATGGAATGTTCTGTTTTTTCTCCTTTCTGATGTCACTAATAGATCGCGGGGACCCGGGTTCGAGCCCCACTGTCGCCACAGTGGTGGTCGGCTGAAGTTGGTTTTCTGTGGTTCCCAACTTCGAGGCACAAATGCGAATCTATCTCCCCGTTAAAAAGTCTCACCACAGAGAGCAACAGTCCTACAAAAAGTACAAATATTCAGTCACTACACATCACTAACTTCACTTCTGAGATATAGATGGCAGCACTGAAAAATCATACACAACACTAGATACGCACCCAGACTATTAGGTACACCCACTTACACTTCCGGCACAACTCACTAGGTAGTAAATTGCCTATCGCGATAGACCTGAGTTGTGCTCAGACTCAAAAAAAAAAAAAGTTTTCTTTGTAAAGCTCCACGATCCCCAAAAAAGGTTGGGGAATATAAACTTCCTAGAAAATGTGCAGAAATCTCTCGTGATAAGATTATCTGCCTCAGGCGGAGATAAACTTGGAAGTCTGTGGGGGCAAGGTGATGATATTAATTCATATATACACATATACATTAGACTAGTCGACTTCACCTTTAACGCTGGGGGGGGGGGGAAAGGCCCCCATGCTATCCCCCCCCCCTCTCAGTATATCCGCTCATGTAATCTGCTATTTTTTAAACTTAAACTCAGTCATTTCCTTGAACTCCATGCCGTTTTTCGAAAAAATAAAAAATATGCAACTATGACTCTCGAGTGCAATAACTTCCCCTCATTCAGTTTCTCGCTCAATAATCAGATAACTCAATAATTATTTTTAAATAAAGTATTTCAACATTGACTATTGTTCCTTTTGAGGCATATTTCTGGAAATTTTTAAATGCATATTTTTGCACTATAAATGTGTTTTTTATTTTTAGCATATTTTTCATTTCTGACTTATTTCTGAATTCCAAAATGGACGATTTTTTCTTGGTGTATTTTCTCTTTTTAGGGAAATTTCCGCACTTTAAATACATATGTAAATAAATATATTTTAATTATACATATATTTTTCAATACTCCTACATATTCTTAGCCTTTAGGGCATATTAACGTATTTTTAAGGACATATTTTTATATTTTATACATATTTTGGCATTATAATATGAGTATTTTTGCTTCTTTTTTGATTTGATGGAACATTCCAAAGCATAGTTTTTCATTTTTTATCTCTTTCAAATGCATATATAATTTTTTTTCAATTTCGCATGCATTTTTCATTTTTGATGCCATAATTCAGGATTATTCTATGATGATTTCAATTTTTTGCATATATACATCGTTTCCAAAAAATTAGAACATCCAGAAATTTACCAGAGCAGTTCATGAAATATTCAAGTTGTAAAGCGCAATTCAAGGTGGTAGCGCAAGTACAGTTGTAATTTGCATTTTCCTTCTCTATCATGAGCATATATGAGCTTTCATATCTTGAGCATATCTGTGGCAAAAAATTTGCATAAAGTAAATTAAATGCGTCGTAAAATACCAAATTAATTTTTTCCTCTTTGTTTCAAAAAATTATAACACTCCGAAAGCTGTTTGAGAAAATTAGAACATTTGGCTTAAAACCTATTACTGTATTGCATGAATATAGGTTGAAATATCGATGAGGTTTGATACACATTGGCGAATTCTTGATGCTATCTGCATTTTTCATCTTCAAACGAAATCTTCAGTGGAAACAAAAAATAGAGGCCAATGGATTGGAAGACATCTCTGGATGGAAGTGTGAACGTTAGGGTTTCTACCTTTTGATTCCAAAAGTTGAAGACATATGATATGGAGAAATAAATTGCATTTTCCATCATGACTGACTCTTTCTAAGCTATTACTTAATTGCTGCAGCAATTCACATAGGTGGAAAGATGAAAATGTAAATTACAACCGTACCCTCAATTTGAGCTTTCCAACTTAAGCTCTTTATGAACTGCTCTCGTACATTTCTAGGGTGTTCTAATTTTTTGAAAAAGATTGGGTATTTTTATTTCATGGTATATTTCAACATTTTTAAAAATGCAGATTCATCTTTATTTTTAGTGCATGTTTTAGCGTCTAATCCGGGCTCTAGTTACAACTTTCTTTCACGTTTTGAATTCCAGCGACTTTATTTACTTCTAGTATTTGTGTATTTAACAATTTTCTCAGTATGTTACTTGTTTTCAAGTATTTTTTTTTCTTT
Source organism: Pholcus phalangioides (assembly GCF_987345545.1). NCBI lineage: Eukaryota > Metazoa > Arthropoda > Arachnida > Araneae > Pholcidae > Pholcus > Pholcus phalangioides. The sequence goes on along the minus strand of NW_028301604.1, from coordinate 29,182,904 downwards.
TTTTGTAAGATGATTTAATGCACCAAATTTATATATTTCAGAGAGAATTCTTTCATTATAATCCGATGCAAATGACTGTATATCTAATATGCATATTCAATCTCACTAAACCTACGCTCATTTTTGAAATTAACTCCAAGATCATAAGATAGCATGAAAAAAAAGAAATGAATATTCAAAAAGAATGTGAGTAAAGCTGTGGTGTCCTTATAAGAAATGACTAAAAGAACTAAAGTGATAAGAACATACAACGCCACCTAGTGTTGTGTAAGGGGAACTAGGGAGTTCCACCTCTGACATCAAGTAGACAAGATGTCTAAATGTTCTGCTCTTTCCGCTTTATAAATTCTTCCTATATATATGTATGTAATCTATCTAAGTCTAACGTAATAATAAATACTCATCAAAATAAATACCCATGTGTTATCCACTCGGCTAACAAAGTGTTAAAGTAAACACAAAAAAAGCAACGAGAAGCAGTTTTATACCCGAAAGTTTTGATAAACTAATTATTTAATGATGTTCCTCGGTTGGGAAGTAGCTGTAGTTTTGCTCGAATAGATTTGTACAATGCCTTGCTTCGAATAGCAGTAATTCCAACAACACTGATTTACGAAAAAGATTTGCGATTTTCAAAAATAATTTACATTTTAGGTGAACCTCAAATCGCGAGAACATACTTCAACACTTGCAAATTTAAAAAATACAATAAAAATATTAAGGGGCACATATATATAGAATGCTTCTCGAGATTCAGAATATTTAGAGTGTTCAAATTGAAAATATTGGGACATTTTTAAATACCTGGTGGATGGATTAGTAATTTCTTCTTAGTACGTTCTGACATTTCGTTACTAAGTTAATCATATCAATATTTCACAAGCGAAAGCAAGTAAATTTCATTGCTTGTTGAAGCTAATCTATATTGATAGAGTTATTTACCATAGAATGCTGTGCATCTATAAACACGCTACAATAATTTCGTTCAAAATTTTGAGTATATCCCGCCTTTATGTGTTTTTTATTTAGTTCGGAAAATAGAAAAACTTTGGAGAATGAAAGGAGAAAGTACATTTCTGGGGAGAAAGGGTCAATCACCAGGTGTTGCCAGCCTGTCACTTCGGTTCAGCCCCCTCTCTCGACGGATTATTATACATGCCAATTACCCATTGTCACATATTGGGGGGAAAGCATTCTAGAATCATGTGTCCCTGTGGTCATTTTGAAAAGATTTTGTGAAAATAAGTAGCTTTTTTTGAAGAGGTTTTGTGTTCGACCATGAGCTGTCGATAGGGTTAAATGCTGCCACTCAGGACACGCACACATTTTGACACCTACGGCCTGCAGTTCCCCTCTAATTGTGGCTCTACCCTCATTTGTACAATTTGTTGCTGCAACTCTTTTGGGGGTAGATATGGGATAGATTATCTGTACGACATGTAGCAGTCAAAAGAAAAAACCTGTTTTGAGGTAAAGTTACAAGAAAAAATATTTGTGGATTGAAAATTTTTTTCCTAATGAAAAAAAATTACTGTATATTGCTCGTGGAGCATGAAAAAGATTTTTTTCATTTGATCACCATAGAGTTATACCAATATGTTTACGAATTATGTTTTAAAATTCTAGGTATTCAATGCACTATTTCAGTTTCACCAATGATAAAAACAAGATGCTTATACAAGGCATTTGAAGGCTCTCTAGTTTATAATTAGTACATATTAATCGAGTACATATTAAAAAGATATACAGGGTGTTCTGTTAAAAGACCGACAAACTCAGAGGGTTGCTAGTAGACATCAAGAGGAATAAAAATTGCAATAGAACATGGTGCCGTGAACCACATTGAGGGTGAAAATCGCAAAAAACGCATGCAGGTTTCGACGTGAGCTGCAACCACTTGTGTACTTGTCAATAGGGAATTGGCAAACCATTGCAGCACCATTTCAGGAGTGTGTACATTGTGCGGTCTCCCTGCATCTCTCACACCGTGCTGGGTTGAACGTCTCTGTCTCCTGTAGTAGTCAATTCGATCATAGCGAATGTAGTATGGTGCAGACAATGCCTCATCGGATATTGCTGTTGGTACATCTCTGCGCCAACACCTTCTAAAGCAGAAAGCCTTTGCTTGCAATATTGTTGATGCCGACGTCATCACGTTCTGGCCTTTTTCTTCCCCGACGGAAACTTTTTGTCCCTGATAATAGCCATATTGATAGTCGTTAGTACGCACGTGCGAGTAGTTTTTTAATGATAAATTTCTGATTTAAACGTTTATTTTATTCATTTTTTGGCAAGGCAGTGAACAATATTGTTGACCAAGTCTTTTAAAACAAATAATTGAAAAAACAACCACTAATCCGGCCTCCAGCGAGCTTTGTTTAGGGTGAAGGAAGTATAGGCCCATCTGTACAACTGCATATAAAATCAGGCGAGTTCATTTTTTACTATCACATAAAATACATTGATGAATATTCCGTAATATTATTGCAAACATCGTTAATCTCATAATCCCAAGTTTCATAAACTCAGTGTTATACATAGGAGTAGGGCTTTATTAAGTTAATTGATAATATTGGTGCTGCGCTATTTAATCATTTTTTAATGTTATCCTTCAACGTAAAAAATTTTAAATGAATAAACAGTTGGAGGGAATTTAGAATAATTACAGAAAATATATTTCATGCCCCCCCCCCATCCTGGAGCCAGGGGGTGAACTATCTCTGTGGTCCTTAGCCGAAAAAAAGTAGTTAAGCGCCGATTTGTCCTTAGATGGCCAGTAGTTCGACTTTTCGGTACTATCTCTAAGCTAAGGACTTTTTTTTAGTAGTTACTTAGGACCGCTGCTAAGGACTGCCTAGCACCAGTCCTAAAGCAGCAAGAAAAGTAGTTCATGGCGGCCATCTTGGAAAAGAGGAAATTTCGTCTCTGGCCGCGAGTTCTCGCTGTGATATTTAGTGATGAAATATGCTGTTTTTTTTTTCGAATTAAACAATTTTTTACGATAATAATGACAGACATAACTTAGATTATATCTTCGATGTCATCAAAGTTGAAGTGATTCATCGTTATATCCTGCAAAACCAGATGTTGACATCAGCGATCGAAGCCACGACGAAGTGCTAGCATGTTCATTACTGAGGTAAGAATTATTTTATTGCTATCGAACTATATAAGAAGAGTGTTTAGAAATATTCTTAATATTTTTTTGCTCGGTAAATGCATTATTTAAAAATATAAATAGGCAATGTCACGCAATCAATAGGGCAGTGGATCTCACTTGGTAATGCTGAAAAATATCAAATAGCCCATGTATACTTTGGATTGTATTGAAAATATTTACATGGCAAATGAAACATAAATCTGCAATTACGATAATATCAGATTGAAATTTTACATTCTATGTTTTTTGCCGTATTAATTTTTTTCAATGAAAAATTATGTCTAAATAAATTGAGCATGTGTGTAAATAAATAATTTGAATATTGTTGGCACAATAAAAATTGTGCTTGGATGACTATGCTATGAATAATCGCCTATAAATAAGGAAATTGAAAATTTGTGTTTTAGATCAACCTCCCTTCAATGCACAAAGTAACTAATAAGCTATAATTCATTGATAATAAATTACAGCACCTAAATGACAAAAAAATTAATTATTTTTTTCTGATGAGTAATGGTGAAATTGAAATAAAGCATGGTAAAAATTGGCAGTAATGTTAAATATTAATTTTTGTAAAACTTGTGCACTAAAGGATTAAAATATAGATTTGATATTTTGAACTGTTCAAATGAACAATATTGTAATACTTAGTGGAAGTTAAATTTTGAGAACTCGCTCTGAGATGAGGAATATTTAATAAGGAATCATTATATTGTTTTGTTGATATGAAAAATGAAATTCGTACAATGGAACTAAAAACAAAGTTGGAATTTCAGGAACAGTTTTTATTGAGGTATATACATTATAACTAGAGGAAGCAGATTAGTGTTCGAAACGTATTACTACTTCAGTATTTGGGTTATGGCCTTGCTGTGTGTGTTCAAATTTAATTTTTTGCCAAAAATTGTTTTTGATTTTGTGTGTATGGGTAAACACAGAAAACAAATTTCCATGTCGAATATTTAAGAACTTTAAAATATAACATTTTGAGATGTTATGGAAGTGAAACTTTTAACAAGCATTTATTTTTTAACAATGTTGTAGTAACAGCTGAGAGATTATATATATATTAGTGTATATACATTTGTGAGACTTTTCTAACTCCGAAAAATTTTGTTTCCCAGGAACTTGGCTGTAGGTAGCTACGAAGTTATGTGAAGGTTTTCAAGGTTATCAAACAATTCTCCCAGAGCAAACAAAGGTAATTTTAATTCTTTGTATTTGACTTTGAGCAACAGTTTCCGTTATTATTTTCATGTAAAATAAAATATTTCCATGCATGATTTAATGACATAAATTTTAACATTATGTCGCATCATTTTCACTGATTTCATTTGTATCAACAACCCTAGTGAAACAAATACAGTCGAACCCCGATTTAACGCCACCATCCCATCCAAAGAATTTTGGTGTTATATCAGATCGTAGACATAATGGCGTTTCGGAGAGACTGTATTACATAAATTCACATGTTTATTAAGAAATGTATTTCAGTGTCTCATTTATGTTGCATGATGAATAAAATAACCTATTTTACACACATTCAATTTTAAGTTTAGAAAATTCATAAAAATTGTAAACTGTAAAATCACTTGAATATTTCCCAATATAAAACTTAACAGAAACATACTACCCTCTGAAATTATTGTAATTTCAGCAACACGTTTTATATGTGCAAAACCAAAATAAGCAGGTAGGGGGGAAAGGTGGCATTGTTTTTAGTCCATACCATATTGGTTTTTCTCGAGAAATATCTTGCTATGAGTAATTTTCTTTATAATCATAATTTTTTCAGATACTATTGAAAGAACAACTCTTTTTGACATAATTGAATTGAGCAAACTAAGATAGATTTCTTAATGGCTACCTGTACCACTCAAAATTTGACCAGTACAAGTAAAAACATGTATACTGTTGAAAAACTTGTCTTGGCTATATAAATGAGAGGGAGGACATTAAAAAAAACCTTTAGAAGCTTTGCCAACTGAAAAGAAATATTAATTCTTTGAAAATGTTATTATCATATTTACTGATTAGCAAATTTTGTGAATGGAAATATTAAAGCAATATAATTGATGACAAATAATATCATACTTTTTAACTAGTGAGACCATACAACACTGCAAAATTTCTATGTTAATTTAAACAGGGTTCCCCGATCCACAAGAGGTTGCTAAGGATGTGTTTTAGAGGGAAGCTGAAAGTAAAGTGAAAATATAAAGTAAGCTGCGTGCCAATAGGTTTTTTCACTTCATCTGTCTGACCAAAATTGTAGGGTAGAAACATGGCGTGAAAAATTGAAAAACATTTTAGGCGCCGGCCAAATTTCTTGGCAGCCAAGCATATTTTTAGGAGAAATAATCCAAAGTAAAAACAAATTATATTCAACTTTTTCAGCACTTAGTGATGATCTTCACATATTGGAAGATGCAGACATAAACTCCAAATATTTTGTGATCTGCATAGAAAATTTTAGGTGTCAGTATGATTTTCTTTTTTGCAATGTTGGCTCCTAAAATTTGTGAAGCCCTAGGTAAATACATCTAGACATGAACAAGTGCATCTGTGTGCAATGCCAGGCCTCCCTTGTAAAACACAGTTGATGCATTTTGGATCCTACTGTGATAAAATGGTGGCGAGTCGACAAAGTGCTATTGTGCACGAATTATCTCTACTTATGCAACTAAAGACTGTTATAATTTGAAATAAAATATACAGTACATTTAAAGATTGATAAGCATAATAAAAGTGTTTTTTTCTTCCTCTTTCTAATTTCAGGTAAATCAACATTTGAAGATGCAGATGAAAATTAATGAATCTCAAAAAATTATATTCTTGAAAGGTGCGATTTCTAAGAAAAGTACAACAAATAAATTGTGATTATGATAACTCTCTATGAACATATGTTTGAAATAAAATGTTTTTGTATGACAAATCATGTGTGCAAGTTGTTATTTAATTCATGTTTCTATTAATCAACTTCAATCAATCATTCATCTTCTAATCAACTGAAATGAAATATACGATCAAATGAAAGTTATCAGGTGAAGTTATTTGTTGGAAGCTAAATATGAAACAGATAAATTGATGAAAGATCTTTAATATAGAAGTATATATCTTTTAAATATTGAAGTATTCACTTGCATTAACAGGTAAGAGCTCATTCATAGAGAATCATGTTCTGATAATATTTTTTAATACTGAGGAGAAACCCATAGTTTAAAATACAGAACTACAATACGCAGCAAGGCAGTTAATTCTTTTAATTATAAAATTAAAAATAATTATCTTGTAAAATTATCAATCATTTATTATTTTAGTTGCTCCAGAAAGAATTTGCAATTCGTTGTTTCAATGAATTTAAAAGGAATAAAAATGGATAATAAAAAATCATTTAACAAATTGGTCTTTAAAAAAAAGTGACACTCAATATTAAAATAGTATTCAGCTGGGGCCTCAAGTAGGGCTCCCTAGGTGAATAGGGGGCCCAAAGATTCTATAATTATTTTGCATAATAACCCTTTCAAGAAGAAGGCCCCCCCCCCCAAAAAAAGGGAAAGTCTGGCCCAAAAAGGCATATTATGGCCATAGGCTCAACTAGTGCCGGTAACCTTAATTTAAAATCTTACGTTTTGTTGTAAGAATTTTTTTTTTTTCAAATTTTGATTTCATCAGTATGCGACCCACTTATATGCAGCTGGGGTCCCATATACTCGCTTCTTCAATCATCTAAAAGTGAGGTCCATGAGCTCGGACAAGAAAAATACTTTGACTATTATTATATACTGAATCTTATTCTAAAAAGAAGTCGCAAGATGAAAAATGCAACGTCCTCATACGTTTACAAAATAATTAAACTAGCCAGCGATATTAGAGCAAAAAAAATTGCAAAACACGGGTGACAAAAAAATGTATGGCGAGTCCCTCGGGAAAAAAAGTATGTTTACAACATGTTTGTTTGTAAACATGAAATCGCTGCCACAACCCACTGCGGAAAAACGATTGTTAAATAATTAGTAGTAGTTGTAGGCTTCAAACAGCATCCCGATTGGTTACAGATCTGTTACTCTCGAAACCAAAAATTTTCTCCCCCTCTAACTACTGTTTCACGTCATGTGACCTTAAGGACTGGTAGTACATAGTACCTCTTAACTACTAGTAGTTGAAGCGATCCTTAGCTTCAGTCCTCCGACCGGTAGTTCATTAGGACTAGTAGTTACTAAGGACTGCAGAGATAGTTCACCCCCAGGCTTCTATGATCAGATTTTTTATTGAACCCACACCAATATTTCTAACAGGGGCCTTCAATGGAATTTCAAATAATTACGTGAAAGGAAATATTTTATTTCATGGTGCCCCCCCCCCCTCCTGAAACTGGGTTGCTTGGTAAGATCTGTGGATGGCCACCTGCTACAGTCAAAGTAATGGAAATCCCAAATTTTTTCAATGTTATAATTTCAACTAAATACATTCACAAATTTTGAAAAAAAATTCAAAGTCTAATGATGCTTTTATTTCATGTCAATAGGTGTGTATGACTTGACAGTATCATGGGATCATGTGAATTTGCTGAACACCCAAGAAGAGCGAGGAATGGAACTTTCATCATTGGTTGGTGGTTATAATCGATGCAGCAAATCTAGCAATCCACTGCCCAAGCAACGGTGATGACTGAGATGCCTTCCATGGGACTTGCCTCGTGCCATCTTGCAAAACAGTCCATGGATGAACTGATTTGATAGAGGAAAAGGACCAACCAAGTCGAGATGTGTGTGGGCATAAACATTTGTGAAATATTTTGATTAGATATAATTAACAATGAAGTAGCACGTTTGAAATGCAGAGAGGTGAACAGCGTTTTGCCACATCCAAGTATCTACTGAGAGTCTTTTGGTAGACTATTTATGCTGGTTTTATGCTTAGGCAGACTATACGACATTTGATGTAGAACACAATCAGTCACTACAGGTGAATTCTTATCTCACCAGATTTCACTCAGTAAATGTGAGTGATCTCAATGTTCCTGCATATTTTGAAAGTACAGTTGAACCCCGTTATAGAGTCCCCCATTGTAGTGACAACCCTCCTTACTGCCGGAAATTTTCAGTGAAGAGATCTTCCATATAGGGATTATAACGTGAAAAACTCATTATATCGCCAACTGTTGTTTGAATGTATCAAGTATGCATCATACAAAGTCTCTGTCTATTTTCCAAGAAAATTCACACAACATCTTTTCTCCCATCATTTTTTTCCCCTGAAAGGAGTTGAAAGGTGTTCTTTAACATCTGAGAAATGGGAAATTTGTGAAAAAAAATGCCCCCATTGTTTTACTTATAAAATGCATCGCTAAATTTATGTAGAACTAAAATAGTTTCAGAGGTAAGTGTAAAATATGTATCTCTGGAGTTTTATATCAAGAAATATTCAAGTAATATTATAGTTTTTAAAATTTTCTGAATTTTCTGAATGCGTGTAAAATAGGTTATTTTATTTATGGAATAATACTAGTAAGACAAAGATATAGTATTTCATTATAAACATGTGAATTTATGTAATGAAACCTCTCCGAAACGCTATTCCAACCACGATCTGATATGACACAAAAATTCTTAGGGATGGGTGGTGCCAAGGGCGTAGCGAGGGGGGGGGGGGAACTTGGGGGTATGCCCCCCCCGAAATGTGAGAAAATGACCGAAAAAAGGGAAAAAGATGGCCAAATCCATTGTTCTGTCACTTTGGTTCCCCCCCCCCCGAACGAAATTTCTGGCTACGCCCCTGGGTGGTGCTGTTACAATGGGCTCGACTGTATTATGTTAAAAAAATGTTTTCATATAAATTAACAAATTTCTTTGACTTTATTAACGTATTGGAAATACTTCAAAAGGCAAGATTTCAACTATACATAAATTCTTCACATAAAACAACTTAAAATATTCAAGTGATTATTATATTATTGATATCAACGTAAGAGTAGTGTATAATCATAGAGTATTAAATAGAATTTTTCCCCCATGTCTATATAAATTTGGTCAGATACATACAGGGTGATCAGCGAATAAGCCCTTATTTCAAAATTAAATATCTCTACAACAAAGATCAATAGAATTATCCGGTAAACGGTACGTTTATTAGCAAAACTGTAAGAATGTTGTACAGAAATTTCGAAAATTTAGTTTTTTTTAAATTTTTTAATATTAAAAAAAAAAGAAAACTGGAGATTTTGGGGTTCCGAAAATTCTCATTTGTGTGAAGAGAAACCACTGCATTCGCCTAAAGTTACTGCATGGGCTATGGTATGCGGCATGTGTGCTGACAAATTGTTCCAAAATTGTAACGTAACATTCAGTAGTAATTGTTTCTCGCACGAAGAAGGGGCCGATAATGCCTCTGGCGCATACCGCAGCCCATGCAGTAACTTTAGGCGAATGCAGTGGTTTCTCTTCACACAAATGAGGATTTTCGGAACCCCAAAATCTCCAGTTTTATTTTTTTTTTAAATTTTAAAAAATAAAAAAAAAAAAACAAATTTTCGAAATTTCTGTACAACATTCTTACAATTTTGCTAATAAATGTACCGTTTACCGCATAATTCTATTGATCTTTGTTGTAGAGATATTTAATTTTGAAATAAGGGCTTATTCGCTGATCACCCTGTATTTTGCCTGACTTGAACATAAATGGCTCATTGCTTCATAATGTAATTCTCAAAATTGATCCAGGTTTCGATGCTATTGGCTTTAATTTTGTAGCCATCGCAACAGATAATTTTATTAAATAGCAAAAACAGTGGGTTTGTCCACTAGTCCCCATATAAATTTCCATGTCCACCCTCGCCCTTCAATAGGGCCAGACCATTTTTTTTCCGGATAGTGCATCTGATTAAAAATAACAGAAAATCTGGCTATATCAAAAAAGTGTTTTTCCCCAAATACACTGGTGTAAGAAATTAAGAGAATTTGCAGACTTGGTCGATTATCTCTAGAACTACTGTACCGATTTTAATGAAATTTGATATGTACATACATTGATACAATACAAAACAAATAACCATTCAATAATTGTAATACACACACATGATCGTGCGTAACACTCATTGGAGTCGGAAGGTATGAAACAGCGGTTGCAGAATAAACAAAAAAATGGGTTAATAGGGGGTATGGTCCCCTCTTACAGATATAACGGGTCTCGCAGCGTGATTTCATACTTGAAATAAGGCAGTTTATCATTTGTTGTGGCAATTGGTCCCACTCGTTCAGCAACGCTGTTTTCATTCCCTGGATGGTTCCCAGAGGGGGGTTGCGAGTTGCAATTGCCCTCCCCACAGCGTCCCACACATGCTCTATAGGGTTAAGGTCTGGAGATCTGGCTGGCCAATCCATCCGGCGAATATCCTCACTCTCTAGAAAAATCGACGAGCAGAAGAGCTCTATGTGGCCTCACGTTATCGTCCATTATAATGAACTCAGCACCAACTGCACCCCTGAAAAGGCGAACATAGGGCTCCAAGACCTCATCCCTATACCTCACACCAGTCACAGTGCCTCTTTCAAAGACATGGAGAGATGTGCGGCCATCCAACATGATGCCTGCCCAGACCATTAAAACTCCTCCGCTGTAATGGTCGATTTCGCGGACATTGGAGGGTAGGTAGCGGGTCCCTGGTTCTCTCCATATGAACGTACGGCGAGAATCGGTGCTTCGGCTGAACCGGGACTCATCAGTGAAGAGAACGGTCGCCCATTGATCCATACTCCAATCTCTATGCTCTCTGCACCATGATAAACAGATTCTCCTGTCCGTCGAAGTGAGCGGGACGCAAACAGCAGGTCTTCTTGCAAACAACCCTCTCTCATGAAGTCTTTTGGAAACAGTCACCCTTGATACACGGGTTCCTGTGGCTGCATACAAGTCACGAGAGAGCTGAGAAGCTGTAGCACTCCTGTTAAGCCTCGCTATAATCGACAAATGGCGATCTTCTCTGGCTGTCATGGCTCTTGGACGACCTTGCCCAGGCTTTCTCTTGATGGATCCGGTATTCTGGAACTGCTTCCATAAATTACACACAATGCTGGGCGTTAAATTGACCTCTCTACAAATCTGGACTTGAGATTGACCTGCTTCTAGCCTCCCCACAATTGGCCACCTCATTCCATCATCTAAACGTTGGTGGTTACTCATTTTTACTGTTACAATTTGAAATTAACCGATTGCTGCAAAATAACACCAAGAAATTCTTGACTTACGTGTGCTTACAAAGCCTGTTTCTCTACTGGCTCTGCCTACACACACGTGTACGCTTATGTATTTGACGTACAAGATTTGCATTTTTGTCTAGAAGCAGTGGTTTTACATTCAGTTCAGTTCTTTTCATGAAATTCGATAAAATATGCAAATTCTCTTAATTTATTTCACCAGTGTAGAATTTTGCCCGCTTGTAAATTTCGGAATATTCATGTTTTGCCCTTCTTGAACATAGATCACACATTGCTTCATAATATAATTCTCAAAATTAATCTACGTTTGTCAATGATGTGTACAGAAGGTGCATTTTTGAAAGACTCGCCATGCGTTACGATAAACAACTTTGGGTTCTTTAGAAATTACAAAATACTGTGTTCATGAATTTTGTTTTCCATGTTTTAACTGGAAAGTATATCAAAATATTAATTTAATAATTTAATAGCCAGGTTTGGGAAATATAGACAGTACTAACAATATTTCTTTGAGGTAAGTTTTAGAATGGGGGGGGGGATTCTGTGGACTCTTTCTAACGCATTTCTAAAGAACCTTCGAATAAAAATGCAAAAATAAAAGTTATAAATAGTTTAAAAAATTTTATGCAAAAAAGAAGCTGGTGACATTTTCAAAAAAAAAACCACTATTTTTCAAATAAATTTTTACTACTTGAATCGCATCTTAGCATAGAATGTTATGCATCTGTGTATGAATGAGAATTGTACAATCATGCGTATCCAATCCATAGTGGTAGGAGCAAAGCAAAATACATTTGTTCATTCATTCACTATTTTTTTTTCCCTTTAATAAAATATGCATTACATTAAAAGTGTTTCTTTTACATATTTATTTATTTATATAAATGACTGGAAATATATATATTGCATGTCTCTATCTTGATGAAAAATAAAGGATATTATATAGTTGAATTGGTCTCAATTTTATTTTGGTATTCAATGGATTTTTTTTGGTTAAATCAACAGAAATGTGAAGTTCTGAAAAATTAATGCTCTTGGGGAAGTTTTGAGGTCAAAGGGTAATTTTTTCAAATATTGTCAAGTTTTTATTAAAAACTCTGGCCCTAATTGATAATTGAAAATAATGTCGAATTATGAGTATAAACTCATCTATTCCAGTGCTCAATTCTTTACTAAATCAACTTTTTTTTCTGTAACATTAAGAAAAAATATAATAGCAATGTGGGGCAAATGTATAACATATCGGCGTTACAGTGTGTGTGTTGCTGCTGGAAAACGATCTTACAGGAAAGATGGGTTTCAAGAACGTATGTCGATGACGTGACAAATCTCTGGGTGAGGCTTTCTGCTTTAGGTGGTGTTGGCTGTGCTAAGAACCCATTGCCATCTGCTCAATCATAAATCAGATGCATATCAGCATATTCCTCGTTTGTGTAGTCAGCCATCATGATACTCACTGAAACAGACAACTAACTGCTACACATGCTTACTACCGCAGCAGCAGTAATTTACGTCGTCTGCAGCATGTGATCCTACCCCAGTGCATGCTTTTCGCAATGCTGCTAACATCAGATATGGTGAGTGAACCCCCTAACGCATTCAGCAACCAACTGACAACCACCTTTTGTCTCCTCTGGACTCATGTTTTTCGCGATTTTCACCCTTTCAACATGGTTTGCGACACCATGTTCCATTGCAATTTTTGCTCCTCTTGACACCTACTAACAACCCTCTGAGTTTGTCGGTTCATTAACAGAACACCTAGTATATAAGCAACTCATTGGCACAGAGTCCCCTCCCCCATATCCATAGGCAAAGATAGACTTCAAAGGGGGGTGCCAGGATGATGTCATTTTATCAGTTGACTCAAGTCATTGATACTGGGGGGGGGGGGGAATTGCCTTATACAGCATCAATGAGATAGTGTTTTTGATGAACTGTATGCAATATACAGTCGTCACTCGTTATAACGAGACCCCACTATATAGTGACCATTCCATTACAACAACCGGTAGGATAAGTCCTAAATGTTTTCATAGAACAACTATAATATGTTTTACTTTCGATACAACAATCCTCCCCATATAATGTCAGTTTTTGATGGTACAGAGGGGGGTGACTATATTGAGCGTCAACTGTATCATCAATAGTCATTTAAATGCTCCCTGAAATGGGAAAATAAAGTTTAGAAATAGGCAGAATTTGGGTGAGAATATATTTGTAGCTTCTACTGGTATCCACTAGCTAAGTCAGCAGTCTAAATGACAGGACAGAAATGACTGGTCTTTTTTCCTCTTTAGAGCTAGCTGATCAATCTTATAATCCGTTTCAGGTTAACTTTGCAGTGAAGAGGAAACTACGAGGGAACCGCATCACTCTTTGCTATGACAATGAACGCCTCTTAACCTATGTATCGATGCGCGGCCTCGGTAAGGTATGGCTGATTCTCGCCAATCTCGCAGAAAAAAATATTTTTTACGTGTAACGTAATGCTTGTAGAAAAAATTGCAGTCGGTTAGTAACAAAAAATTAGCTAATGAAAAAAAAATCATTGTCGATACTTTCAGAAATTATAGTGTGGTTTTCGAAATCATTTTTTTTAATTGAAAAGTATCTTAGTAACTCCTATTAACCCGGTTTTCACGTTTGAATTTGGGAATAGCCCCAAATAATAACAATAAAAATAATACGGAAAAATTTATAATTCTTTCACTCACTTTTCTTGCCAAAAAATTCCCATTGCTCACCCACCCAAACGCATATACGTCGATGCCACTTGTTATCACTACAGTTTTAGTCATTTTTTACGGATTCCGATTCTATAGAATCCTCACTTGAAGTTGTAGAACTATCGGATTCTCTATTACTTATTAATTGTTCTTGCTCCAACATGTGTGTCGCGAATCAGTGTATGAGTGTATGTGCGTGGGAGAGAGATGTTTTTCTCATATATTTTGTGGTGTCAGATTTGACCCAGACGATTGTGACGTCATTAACGAAACCCCTCTCCCTCTGTGTTTTGTTTTTGCTTTTCTCTCTCTCTCTCTGTCTCTGGCGTACAAGATATAGTTGAAACTATGCTTTCGGCTCGAATGGAAGCAGTCTTTTTTTGAAAGTGCTAGAGAATTTGTACAGTATGTATCATGTGTATTAAATAATATTTTAATCCAGTTCATCCTTTGTGTCAAAAGACAACTGCGTTTGTTTCTCGGGTAGAGATGCACAGTTGAAAGAAGTTTCGAATGAACCCTTCATAACAATGCGTTCCATCAGGCCATCTGCAATCCAAAATTTCTCTTCTTTTTCAATTATTGTCAAAAAGAGCAGAGAATGTTTTAGCGTGTCTATCTCTGGTGAAAAGAAAGATACAACTGTCTCAGAAGAAAAAAATACACTGCAAGCCTAAACCATTGTGGGTCTCTCTCTCTCTTGCTTATTTATATTTATCTGGAGAGACACTGAATGGGCATCTGGAGGAACAGCCTCTGCTGTGGGGCAGAAGATGGCGTTGGTGTGGGTGAAAAAGAGACATTACTTATGTCAACACCCTCCGCTATCGGCTATTGGAATTCAGAAGAGGTTATTTTCGGGAGAAAAAAAAAACTAATTCGTCTGGGTGTGTAGGCCTATAACTACATGCAAAACTGAATGAAAAATTGTATTGGAAAAAATTCAACAAAAATGACGATATAATATATATATATATATATATAAAAGCACAATAGTAATTTTGGCGAGGAAAATTTCTTGGAAATCGCGCCAAAATGTTCTTGAGCTCGCCATGGATTTTTGATAATGGTAACCAATATTTTTCTAATTTAAAAATTTTAAATGAATATACATTGGTTCAAAACGGTATCTTTTTTCAGTATCTTTTTCAAAATCATAAAAAAATTTGAAATATTCTATATAAATGATCATCAGAAACCTCCGATGTATGGGAACTATATTTTGCGGTGAAGGAATATACTCTCTACCTTTCTCTCCACTGCAAAGTTAACCTGAAACAAACTATAATAAATGTGATCAATGAATATTTGAGGCCTCTTATCTTCTATTTAGCTTATGTTCTGTATTGATTATGAGCATAATTGCAGTGACTTCATCAATTATGAGCATAATTGTAGTGATTGATATACTCTGCAGACATTTTCATAGTTTAAAAATACTATTTTAACGCAGCAGAAGTTTACAGCATGTGGCTCTATGTGGTGTGTAGACTATCATGATTTAAGTACTGTATTTCTTAGAATAAGTTTGCTGCAACATTTCTAAACATGATTTTTAAAATCTTAGGGCCTATTCTCTAATTTGTGTATTAAAAAATACAATCTTGAAGAGTTGATAAAGAACATAATTGTATCATTACAAAATGTCAATATGAGGAAAACATTATCAGGGGTGCAAATGCCACTCATCCATTTTGGGACAGCAGACTTTCATTTCTGGAGCAGAAATTTTAAAAATGGAGCAAGACTATAGCCCCGTTCACATGTGCAATAAAACATGCTGGGAAATTCCCAGTAATGGGGATTTTTGCTACAAACCATTCACATGACGTTTAGTTTATGCCGCTAATCACTCTCTTCTTTCCGGAAGTCGTCACTGGTTACATAGGTTTGATGGAAGTGGTTGATTCAAGATGGCCGATGAAGAAGCTTACAGTAGTTTTCGTGGCGCAAAGGATTATGGGAGAGAAGGACGGTATCGACCACCAATCCACCCCAAGAAAGATGGACTTTTTTTGTGATGAGCTTCTCTCCCACCTTTTTCTTCCCTATGAGGGGAAAAAAGTTGCCATGCCTGTAATCACCGAAGCGACCCCCTCCAATCTTACACATGTGAATGGGCTTATATCTGCAATATAAGGGATACTTTTTGCCTAAAGTGCTGAAGGTTTTGATAAAAATGTTTAGAACATATAATTCTAAATAAATTTCCTCCACAACTTAAAGTCCATTTAAAATTTTTCTGAAGTATCTCTCAATGCTAAAGCATGCAATGATGAAATAACAAATCCAATTATTTGACAAGTTTACAAAACATGCACATGCATGCTGAAAGCCAAAGCAAGAACATTCGAATCCCCCCGACAATATATACATAGGACAATAAAAAAAAATCCAAAAAATTATAAAATTCAAGTACAACACCCCAATATGCACTGGAATCTAGGAGCTCAGGCCACCCCTAAAGAATTTTCAGAAAAAGCTAAAGCTCTCAAATAATTCATGAACATTCAATGCAATCCATCCCTGCATACACCCTTTCCAATTATATTTTTGGTCGCCTGGCAACCCTAGACCCAAGGCCGTAGTGTGCCTCCTCTGGGGCCCTGGGGCAGATTTTTCCTTGGGGCCATGCTTGAAAGGGTTATGAAAGATTATAATTCAAATCGAGCATACATTTTCTGCGGGGGCCCCATTTGCCCCAGCCTAGTTACGGGCCTGAATAGACCCCTACCAATGTTTTTATCATACCAGAGCTCTTTTGGTGCCTACAACAAAACTTTCCTAAACAAGCTCGGCGGGAGCACCGGATGAAAATGCGTTTAGCACATGAAAAATTACAGGATAGGCAATAAGTCTGTAAAAACTTGAAAAATTCATAAAAACTGGAAAAATAACCGAAATAAAAACGGTTTGCAGGGTTAGCAGCATCGCTAGGTCACAGGAATTTTTTTAAGATAGGGAAAAAAAGAAACTCCAAACAGCCGATAGATGGCGCTGACATACACAAGTCAAAGAAAAGATATGCAAATAACGAACAGAATGCCTCCAAATTGTTTATTACAACAGTATGTGTTCCACATGACCACCACCACAGGGGATAACACAATGCAGGCGAGTAACAAATCCAGCAATGGCAGAGTACAGCAGGTCCATATACACGGCTTACAATGGTGAACTGGTTGTGGATTAGCAGCGCAAGTTCTTATAACCATCTAATTTGCATATTTCCACTGAAGTTGCACATACCAGAGCCACCTATTGGCTGTTTTTTTAGTTTTTTCCTGTCTTAAAAAAGTTTGTGACCTAGCGATGCTAATGTGCAAACCATTTTTTATTTAGGTTATTTTTCCGGTTTTTATTAATTTTTAAAGTTTCTACTGACATTTTGCTCACCCTGTACCAA
Source organism: Pholcus phalangioides (assembly GCF_987345545.1). Taxonomy (NCBI): domain Eukaryota; kingdom Metazoa; phylum Arthropoda; class Arachnida; order Araneae; family Pholcidae; genus Pholcus; species Pholcus phalangioides. The sequence goes on along the minus strand of NW_028301604.1, from coordinate 29,165,393 downwards.
CTACACTATTGATCTGTATTAACCCCATTCCACACTGGCCCTGTTGCACTGCAAAGCACTATGACACGTAGCAATAGTGGGCTCCGACAACATTTAATTTTATTTACAGCAGACTCACCAGTGGAGATTTCAGAAGTTGTTGAACTTCTTTTCAAAAAGCGATCCACATGGAACTAAACATGAAACTCAAATGAAGTGGCAACTTATCCTTAATAGAAACAAACCATTTTTGGTGTCAGGAGAGCTTCCAGAAGTACCCTTTACTGCCTCGGCCTCCTCGGCACTATTGATGCTGATGCCCCACAGCATGGTGTCCTCAGACAACACCCCCCTCACTACTGGTTGCTCTTGAGAGATTTGCTGAGCTCCATTTTAATATCAAGGGAATGATAGGTTATGATGATGTAGGAGAGAAGCTAGGAAACAACCTACAGAGCATCCCATGGCATCAGTAAATCTGAGGGACTTCCATCCCTCCTTCTCCAGGATTTTGTACAGTTACTGAGTGGGTGAAGGATAAAAAAAAGAGTAAAAGTCATACCTATGTATTTGTTACCTCCAACCCATTCCATCAGCACATCAGAGAGATTTGCATGGGGCCTATGGATCTTGAACATTGGTTAAGGCTGCAACTTGGTGCACAGGTGGAGGAAGAAAGCCACATGTATGTATTTATTACCCCCCTCCCGTTCCCAGGAAGATCCATCACAGTATTTTCATATAGACCATTATGGAGGCAAATCATTCTAGGAAAACACCCTTTCCATAGAAAAGTTAAATGTTTCAAGTAGCTGCTTTTGGCAATAAATTAAGACATTTGTTACACATTTGTCACACACCCATCCCACCAGAAATGATTTCAGGAGCGACCAGGGTTTTATGGCACTCTCTATCATTACAACCTCCCCCCTTCAAGCCCATGTTACAAGGAAGAAAAACAGCTGTACAACAAACATGCGTGAATCCAGGTCAACAGGAAACCTCTTTTCCCTCTCCACTATTAAACCAAAACAGCTATCCCATGACGACATTCTTTTTTTCAGGTAAAAAAAACAGCATGATTTTTATCATTTTGTGTGGGAAAACCTTTCAGCAGATTTTTCTGGTTAAAAAATAAATAAACAAAAACTGAAAAAAAAACCAAGTTTTTTCCAAACAGATTTATGATTATCCTTGTGTATATTTGCATTGATGGAATGTAAAAATAATTTCCTTAATACTGGGTGGTATTTTCCGTAACTCTGTAGTTTATTAACTTCAAACGTAAAAACCATGGCAAAATCATAGCAGTTGGCAGCTCTGTACATGGTTAACCCTTTCCACTGTTTCATAAATTTCATTGATCCACATTATAACTGGCACAATGGAAAAATGGAAATAGCCAAAAACTCTTTAAAATGCCACTTCTTTTTTCAAGAAGAATTTTTCCCAGTTTTGTGCAGGTGTGATACTGTTTACCCCTCTTCCAAACTAAGAATAATAAACCAAGGAAGAGGAATACTCTTTCTCTACTAAATCTTTTTCTATTGTACACTTTCTATACTACCTTTTGTTTATGCATTGCTTCCTGGCTTGACCTTTTTTCATGAATTTTAGGAATGTCAAATATCCCTATGCACACCAGCGACATTCCTAAAATTCTGTGATATGTGAATTGATAATTACAGTCCTTTATCGTGTTGAATATACTTCTATTAGGGGCAGTTCGTCATAAAGGCACGAAGGAATCCCCTCCCCCTTTCCTAGAGATATCAGTTTAATGCCCTGAAACGTCTGAATGATAATTTAACGTATTAGAGTGTGGATGACATAAAACCTGATAAAAAAAAAAAAAAAACTGCAACACTGAAAAAAAAATTGAAAATACGCAAAAAAAAAATTAATGTTTTACTGCAGCATATGAGAATAATGAATCATTCATTTGTTACGCAACACAAAATTGTTTCCTGCATTCAATTTGTGTTCCAGGAAAATATGAAAAATACTATACATAACATTTAGATGACTAAATATAGACCACTTTGCGCTTCAAGTCTTATGTGGATATAAATGTGATGTCGCAATAAATTTTTTATTGCGACATCACATTTTTATTTTTTAAAAATCACAAATTATCTAACAAATTAATTAGAACAAGTTTGTTATTAAAGAAATTAATTACAAAAATCATATTTTTGAAAATTGACCACCTGTGCCTGAAAATGAATATTTAATTCAGCAAACCCCTTCCTAAAAAAAATTCCTGCCAGGAGCCGCCACTGAATTCTACCTCAGAAATACTGTTCATATAATGGCACCCTGCCCCTCCCTGACCGATCGCACGGCACACCTCTTCAGGAATCACTTGCTCCAGAAGAGTACGCAGGGAAGGGACAAAGGCTTGTCGTTGCTGTTTTCCAGGTGATCAGAAATAGATGGCTTGAAAAAAATCGAAGAGAAAATATTTTAAATTCCTTCATTTTAGAATAATTTTTTTAAGGTTAGTAACGCAAGATTTTACGAAAGATATTCCCTGTACCCCCCATGGCCTCCCAAATTCTGCAGCAGGACCCCTACCCCCAGACCAGACTTTTCCTGGGCCATTGTATAGTGAATTTGTAAGGTGAAAAACTGGGCTTTTGGGCTCGAGCCCTGCCAGCCCCAAATTTTTTTTTATGGGGGGGGGAGCATCATTCTTTCCACTCCCCGAGTGAATTCAAATAATTGTTGGCTCTCCCCGTATGCTTGGTAGCCCATCGCGTTGTGTAACTTCCTACTGAGATTGAGGTCTCCTTCTATAGTGAAGAGCAACCCCAAATCCCCGTATTAACCCAGGGTTAAACATATTCTAAACTAATTAGAAGTTATTGAGAGACTTGAAAATAATTACGTATACTCCCATTTAAATTTACATTGAATTTATTTACATTATTATAATGAGTCATTACAGATTACACAGGTACATGCACATTAACAATTAACTTTTTCAGTGATGTGGAGGCACTTATTCTAAAAACATGACAATACATATTGAGCATCACTTACCCCTTTAAAGATCCTAGACCACAATTTCTTCGACGTCATCCTTCTGTCCTAAGTTTCTGACTCCCTCTCCCTCTGATCTAACACTCCAAACTCTCTTAGTCTGCGGAATTCCCTTTTCTCTCTGTTAAAATCTCTTTATATTTTGATTGATAATTTCAACTCCACCTTTTTGCGCTATTTCAAGACTTTCCATTCGCTCATCTTGAAATTCTCTTTTCCCGTCTGAACCACTTTTTAGTATTAAACATAATTTCATTGGCCCATCTCCTTCTCTGGGAAAATCTCACATTCCCATAACCTTTGACCCTACCATTTACTTTAGATCCGCTCCACGTCCATAGAAACCGTCTAGACGCACATTCCTTCGTAAATCAATGCATTTGACCAGCGACAAAGATTAGCCTTATCTTATTTTTCATAAGATTTCCAGTGCCACGGTCTTCAGCTTGACACGAATATTATTTTACCCACCTAACGTTCTCAACTAGGGTCCCGTTTTATTACATTTCCTTTATTATCTTCGACTACATACAACTGCATTCCAAAATATAGCTTTTCCCATAAATTCAACAGTCTTCTCCTAGGATTAAACTTTCCCATCACATGCGATTCCCTATTACCCAAAATTTTGCCTCCTGACCTACATTCTTATACTATAGTAGGTTTCTTTTACCTTCACTGTAACTTCTTACTTTTCTTTCTTTTCTGCTCGTTTTCCCCATGGATCACTACTACTATTATATAATATCCATAAACTATTTCGATTTTCCCTAACTACCATCAATTAACTCATCTCGTTAAGATTAACTATCTTTAATTAACTCATCAAGTTAACATTCCTCCCCTTGCCGGAAAAATTTGCTCACAGCAAATTTTCAATCCTCTCAGCCTGGGACTAGTTAACTACTGAATCATTCCTCCTCTTCCATTTACCCTTTCATCATATTGTTGATTTGAATTGAAACAACAATACTGTATACTATACTAGGCTGGGTTGGGGCAAGTCATACTCAAAAACATATAACTGTTTCATGATAAACACAATCATACTTATATCATTCATTTTACAACACCATATAATGCAATTCTTTCTATAACATTTCAAATACTGCAGCTAGAATGATTATTACTTTCTACCTTCACCACATATCGATTATGTTCAGCAAGTACTAAAATTATTTGACTTCAAGGTCCACAAATACTTAAGGGTTACATAAGTAATAACATATATTCTTTCAAAACATTAAAATATTAAATTTACTAGCACATGAATAAATATCCCTCAACTAAAGCTTGCAATTAAACATAAATGATAAACAGAAAATCCATTTGAAAAATAGAATATGTGATAGGACAACAGATCTCGCTAGCATCATCTTCCAATGGGAGAATCATAAGGTGAGTCTGCTTGTACCTAAATAAATCATATATACAATGACCTTCTTCATTTCTTCTTATCGTCTACATAGAGAAACAAGAGTAGAACAACTGAAAATAAAAATAAATGTCGTTAGAAATGTCATTAAGATAATTCTTGAAAAGTGTGACAGGAATGTATTGGGAAGTCCATTCCAACCGGAAAACCAACGATCAGGAGATACTTGTCCTGCGTAAAACTGCAATGTAGTTAAATTCGGATGCAACAGTTCAATGTCTGCAGCTTCTAAGCAAAACGACAGCGGCTGGCAAGTATGTACGGTACGGCCATAGAGACATAGCTTGTCGGAAATGCACCTGGTTTCCGCCTTAAATTCTACCAACTGTTTAGTGGGTGTAGATTGTAGTCTCAGAGTACTAGTAGCGACCTCGATTCGTTCAAACTTGACAGTCACCATGCCCTCAGCACACGTCGAATACGCCATGAACGTCATTCTGGCGAGTGGCGCACAGGCATAACAGCCAGTTGTCGTGATTTCCTCACTTTGAAATTTAGGACACACTGTTCTTCTTTCAACTACAATGTTATAGTTGTCAAAGATGAGTTGCACATTCACAGGTTTGGTGAAAAGCAGCTCCGATTTCAACTGCTCATTTTCATCAATGAAATAATAATGATAGCCTATGGTGCGAGGAAGCGCAGCGACTTTGCTATCAATCATACGGTTGAGCGCGGAATTCTTCATGTCACACCGAAGCAACTCCTCATATGCACTACACACGATGCTACTTTCCGCGAAAATGAAAGTTTTTGTTAGTGATGCATTTTCTTGAACCTGCCCGATTGCGTTATCTTGAGGCACCCCTGCTGGCGAAACATATTCCATATATGCTTCACGTTGTTTCCCGACACGCCTAATGAGCGACTTCTGTATAAGTTGAGTCGGTTGATCATAAGCTCCTAGAACTTTTATTTTTATGCCGTTCGTTGTAGACATCGCGTAATTCATCACAGTGGCTTGTGATGTTCCGTTCATACTTTCCTCCATTTCGAGATCGTATGAGCAAGTATACCCTGTAATCGCCCTGATTTCGTAGGTACGGAGATAGTCTGGAACTAGAAAAGCTCTGTAAAATAAACAAGGCTGCGAGTCTATTATATGACACGACGATGAACCTCCATCAATCGCAATACATCTGTTAATTCCCGGAAACTGTTTAGATTCCGTTGTTTCGGCTGAGAACCTTTTACCAGAAACACAGTGTTCTCCCCAACCGCACATAACATTTTGAGGACACGCTACCTGTGCTACCGCCTTCAATTCCGTGGGAAATGTAAAGTACATCCTCTGAGTATTCCATGAGCATCTAACTTTATTCAGTTTGATACTCAATGAAAATAAATTATTTTTATTTTCATCCTGAAACCATAAACAGTGAGTGTAATGTAAATTTTCTAGTGTCACCGTCGCTTGAGTGGTCATTTTACATGATTGCGCATCGTGAACATCTTCACACTCTGCCGTAGTCGATTGCACGATTAAATGATTATTGCATAGGGTTGATGAGGGTTGTACCATAGCAAATAATGCTATTAGTACCAGCATGTTCACTGCATGCTCTGGCATCCCTACACGGTTAAGATACTCTTGCGTTTGTTGTACTGAATTTCGCAAACGATTTCCCACATGAGCACCTCCTATCATCGTAATCCGAGCCGTTCCTTTAATCAATCGAATTATCTGGTAAACAACCACCACTGTTGTTTTTACCACTTGGATAATCGCCACCAATGCGGATTTTAAGTAAATTATTGTTATTGAAGCTAACAATATACACAGGGTGTAGACGAAATATGCTGCCGTTGCTGGAAGACATTTCAAATGCTGAAATGCTGCTATACAAAAGAAGCACGGTAACTTTCTGCATATCGTACGACCATTGACGTGCAGCTCCTCTCGTATCGTGTGACCGCCTTTTTCGGCTACGAAAATAAATCGCAATGTCCCTGGAAAACGAAGAAAGTTTTCTGGAACTACGGCTTGAGTAGATGTGAGATTAAAGTGAATTATTGTTTCCAGGCCCTCTTTACGCACGATCAAAAGTCCTGGAGATGACACTGCCACAATAGGATCATGAAATTCCAAAGTTTCACCATTCAAGGTGAATATGGCCTCCTCTTCATCAAGTAGCGACCTTCTATGACGTTGATGTGTTTGTGAGTATTCTAATGGGTGCTCACAAAATGTTAAGGATATTACGCGGGGTTCATCAATTCTTTTAACACCGTCATAATGAAATATATTGGATCGACCAACCTTAATGTGGCAAAAGCATGCTGATTCCCTACTGCAATTTACCTCTTGGCAATACTCGGCAGTTCCATTACAAGGCAACTGAGTAGTGCACGCACAAGGAAATCCATCCTTATCACATTCGAAGATTCGTGACGTTCCAGTTAATGATGCATTTTGTGATATTGTGAACAGGCGAGGTGTAATGAATTTCTCCTCCGTTAGTGGTGACCAAATGTAACTAATCCACTTTTTCTGGTCACACTGGCTACATAGCTTTGAGATAGCACAACTATTTTGTGGGAAATACTCGAGGTATTCTTTGGGGACCGCATGGGAACACTTCTTAGTTCCTTCATTAAACAAACAATATTCTGCGTTGTGTTTGAGCGCCACCACTGGTAATAGCGCCAGCACCAAAATCTGAAATTAATTGAATGCGTTTAAGGTATAATGCTTGTGTTTTTTTTTTTTTTTTTTTTTTTTTTTTAAAATGGAGAAGTCATACTCAACAAATCCTGCCATGCTTCCTTAGTCCCTCCACTTCACTGCATTAAGTCAATTTAATATTACTATTCATTAAATTAACATGATTTACTTTAAATTTTCTTTGGATTTTTTTTTTTTTTTCTCAATTCCTCACCTCAATGACATTTAAGAGTTTACTCGCCAATTTATCAGCTAATCGGTCCAGCACCGTTTTTTCCGACTCTTGTGATGCACTAGGTTGTGCCATCCAAGCAAATAATTTATCAGCAATATTCATATTATTGCTACTCGCATCATTACTAGTTCCACCTTCCAACTCTCCATCTCCAGCAGGATTGGTACTTTCTGCCATCCTGTCAATAGAATTCAATTTTTGCACTCTACCATACACATTGCGCGCACGTAAATTGTAACGTGTTGCCTCTGAATTTGACTGAGTATCAGCCACATTCGCGGCAGTTAAGCTGCTTTCGTTTTCGGTTTCATTTACACTACACGCGTCATCAATAAAAGATAACTGTTGGGGGTCTACGTGAAAACTTTCTGGAGAGACATGGTTTCCCAGCTGGTTTCGGTTTCCCCCCTCTGCATTCGGAGGCAACTGCGTCTGTCTTCTGGGGATTATGTACGAATGCCATAACTCAGGCAGTTGTAACTCCCCACCATTGGCTTCATTTTCTTTTTCCTCTTCGTCGTCTGAATTTCCCCCTGCACTTACGATTTCTACTTCTGACCTGTCCTCTACTTGCGACTCATTTTCCCTCATTTCAGGAAATGGGTCATATGGCCTATGTAATGATACTTTTGTGAGTCTATCCGAATGGACCAGTTGAATATCTTTTGGTTTATGTACGTTTTTTATTCTAAATAGCACTGGAGATTTTTGTTCAATGATTCTATATGGTCCCGTGGATAGCCTACATAATTTATGAGACACCCCTCTTTTGGGTTTCCCCGGGGTAAATAAATATACGGAGTCACCTAATTTTAACTTCTTGTCAACAGCCGTTCTGTCGCGATACTGCTCTTGACGTTCTGCTGCTTGCAGCATGCTAGAACGTACAAAATCATGTGCTTTCTGTAACTTTGGCAGCAGCTGCAATACATATTGTTCATGCGCATAATAATTAAAAACAGGTGGTTCTTTCAACAATTCCCCTGCCGTTACCATATCTCTTCCAAAGAGAACAAAATGTGGTGTCTCCTTTAACACCGCATGAACAGCACTTCTATAAGACATTAAAACATGGGGTAACATATCATCCCATTCTTCGGTTTCCGTTATCATGCACGCTAAGGTATGCGTAATTGTCGCATGACTCCTTTCATTACTGCTATTTGTCTGGGGGTGCAATGCTGAGGTAGCTAAAGGTTTGATCTTTAACTTCTCAAGCATGGCACGAAAAACTGACTTATGCAAGTTTGCACCTCTGTCTGTAAGACAAAATTGAGGCCGTCCATATCGTGCAATAATTTCGGAATAAAATGTCTTCGCCAACGTTTCAGATTTCGTATCTGGCAATGCTATGGCTTCAATAAACTTAGAAAAATTGTCCATCATGACCAAAACATATTTATTCCCCGACATAGTTACGTTGAATGGTCCCATAATATCTACCGAAACTAACTCAAACGGTTCGGTTGGAATAAAGTTCCGTTGCAATGGTGCTTTCTTATTTGGATTATGACTTCGTCTTTCTAAACAAATGCGACAAGTGTTAACGTGAATTTGACAATCTCTATAGTATCCCGGCCAAAAATAATGACTACGCAGTCTTTCAAATGTTTTGTCGAAACCCATGTGACTACTCAAATTATCATGAATTTCTTCCAATATTTCTTTTCGCATTAAAGTCGGTATTACAATTTGTTCAATATACTCTTCTCTGACAGGCCTAATGTCTTTTGAAGCATAATGGCATAGCAAACCATTCTTCATAAAATATGCCTCAACCATCTTTTTGACTGGCTCTGCATTAGCCGAAGTTAACATGTCTATAATTGGTTTTAAATGTGGGTCCAGTTTTTGCGCTTCGCGTATTCGATTTTCTAACGAAGTCGAGTGAGTTTCGACAGTATTTATCTGTCGACTTAGACAATCGGCGACGACATTGTCACGACCCGGTTTATGAACAATTTCAAAATCGTATTCTGACAAATTCAAACACCATCTCGTCAATCGCGGATTATGTGTTTTAAGGTTAAGCAAGTATTTCAATGGTTTGTGGTCACTTTCCACAGTAAACCGTCTACCTAATAAATAAGGTCTGAAATAATTGATACCCTCCATAATGGCAAGTAATTCTTGTTCAATTGCTGGATATTTCTGCTCAGCCGGTTTAAATTTTCGGGACATGTATGCAATAGGATGATTTCCCTGTTCATACCGTTGATATAGACAGCATCCGATTCCTATCTTACTGGCATCCGCCGACATTATAAAGTCCATATTAAAGTTAGGATATGCTAATACCGGTGGATTTCGTAATGCTTTCTTTAAATATTGAAAAGCTTCTTCTTGACTCCGACCCCATGAAAATGTGATATTTTTCTTAGTCATATCCGTAATAGGTTTTGCATAATCCGAATAAAATGGTATAAATTTCTTAAAGAAATTACACATTCCGAGGAAACGTCTACAGTCCTTGACTGTGCGTGGTTGTGGAAATTCATCGATTGCTTTTACATTATCAGTATGTGGACGCACACCGTTTTCGGAAATGACATGTCCTAGATATTTAATTTCTTTCTTCAAGAAATCACACTTTTTCGGTGCTAATTTTAAGTTATACTTTTCAAGCAATTGAAAAACTCGCTCTAATTTCTGGATATGGGTTTCTATATCAGGACTAGCTATCAAAAGATCATCGATGAAACAATGAATATGTTCATCATGTAATTCCGACAATAAACTGTCAGCTAGACGCTGAAATGCTGCCGGTGCTGTTTTTAACCCCATTGGTACAACATTGTATTGATAACACCCTTCTTCATTGCTGAAAGACAGATGTTTTCTATCATTCTCATCAATTTCGACCTGATAATATGCACTACAAAGATCAAGACTACTAAAGTATTTAGCGCCATTTAATTGTGCCAAAATATCCTGAATTAACGGAAGAGCATATTCATCCGATTGAATTGCTTCATTTGTCTTACGAAGGTCAACACACAATCGATACCCGCCATTTTTCTTTCGTACCATAAGAGTGGGAGCTGGATGACTACTGACACATGGTGAAATAATTTCACTCTCTAACATATCGTTTATTTGCTCCCTTAATTCCGCTCTTAAATGATACGGAGTTCTATATCGTGGGGATTTCTGTATCGGCGTTCCATTCCACGGTATTTTATGCTTTGCCAAAGTAGTTCGCCCGATTTCCGTAACATCTCTGGCAAATACATGTGTATATTTCAAGAGCAATGGTAATAATTTTCTTTTTATTGACGGTGATAAATTATTTAGGTCAAAATCCTGTTCCGACAGTCTAGGCAATGTCTTTTTCCTTAATGGAATTGGAGCCTCTCTAACATCATCTTGTTCCGAAATCGTCCCAGTTCCCAATTTTGTACCCTTATTCACATGCCTGGGCTGTTCAGACATATTGGAAATTAATACTTGAATTTTCCCAGTCTCGTCAATTTTTCCCACTGAGTTTGCTACCCACAAATCACTCAGCTTATTGTTTCTTGGCGTAACCTCTATTTCACTTCCATATTCAAATCCTGGCACATTAACTGTAATCACTTTCTGAGTACGCGCGGGCACCCAAATTTTATTAGGCATTACTAAATTTACACATACATTTTCCGCCTGCGACACTGTAGCACACCCTGAATTCAATAGTTTTATTTCTGTAAACTTATTCTTTAACATGCCCCTTTTGACATCAAAAACAAAATCTCCCTTTTGGAGAAAATCATAACCTAAAATCATCTTATAATCCCTACTCAGCTCATACTCGGAGACATATACTTTATGATTCACTTTGAATTCTCCCAAATTTATAGGTATGCTATAACACGCTTCGTGTGGTAACGTCTGGCCAGTTACACCACGAATTTCAATATTTTGATTTCTTAATTGACGACACTTCACAGTACACATTATATTGTTCATAATACTAGAATCAATTACACTAATACAAGCACCAGAATCAATAAGAGCACAAAATTCTATATCTCCGACTTTCACCGTCACAATCGGTAGAGGAAAACCCCTAACCTGATTTTGTTGAATCCTATATACAATGTTTTCTTTTCTATTTACATGTCTTCCCCTACCCCATGACCGTCACTTCCGAGGTCGGAAAACCTGCTGTTTACAAAACCCTGTCTCTCCCCTAGTGCCCCAGTTATTGGAAGAAACCTGTCCCCTACGAAAATCCTGCTGCTGACGGGGATTCCCTCTGCGAAAACAATTTCGCAATAGGTGGGTGGTTGACCCACATCCAAAACACGCGAGATTCCCTCTCGGCTGGAAACCTCGACCCGAAAATCGCGGAGGCACCTCAAACCTCTGCATATTACGTTGAGCTGGAAGTGGGGTAGTTGACATTTGTGGTGGGACCCCTCTTCCCCTACGAGCAAGGACATTTCCTTCTTTTACTTCTCGTAATTCTTGAGCCAATTTTTCCATTGATGTACGCTGGAGCATACTTTCTTTCGCTACTTCCGCTAACATAGACTGCAATGTGTTCAATTCAAAAGAATTGCCCGTTGCTTGCCTCTCTATGGTATTTACTGTACCATAGTTACGACTAATTCCCTCATTTCCCTCTACAAGGGCAGCAAATTTGATTGCGGTGGCCAAATCTTCGGGGTCATGGTTTAATACATGTTTTTGTATTTTAGGGTTCAGCCCCGCTAAAAATTGTGACAATTTAGTACGATCTGCCAATCGTTCAACATCTGGACTATTGAAATTTGCTCCTTGCAGGAAACCGAAAGCAGCATTTTTTACACGCGAGGCAAATTCCTTGACCGATTCATTCGGTTTTTGTCTACATCCCGTAAAGTTCTGGAGATGGTAAGTTAAAGGAAATTCATTCTTGAAATGTCTCAAAAATTCTGTCTTGAATCGCTCATAATTTCTTTCCTCTCTTAGTTCCGGACTGTTTGCCAGAAATTCAGCGGCTCTTCCCTTCAATTTTGCTTTAAGCACAATCAATTTTTCTGTATCTGCCCATTCCGCAATTCTACCAATTTCCTCTATAGATTGGAGGAAATATTCCGCCGGATAAGACGGCTCTGAACCAGAGAAACTATTAAGGAGGCCTAAATAACCCGCAATTGTATTTATTTTGACAGCTGCTCTGTCACCGGATGATTCTACTTCATTACTGTGGCTCATTTTGTTTAGTGTTTAATTGAGTGCAAGTACCAGATTCAATTAATTAACTTATTTGAAAACAAAATTATAAACATTTAAAAATTATTTTCAGTCTCCAAAATCATTTATATGTAACGTTACTGTCACGGCACCATTGTTGGCTCTCCCCGTATGCTTGGTAGCCCATCGCGTTGTGTAACTTCCTACTGAGATTGAGGTCTCCTTCTATAGTGAAGAGCAACCCCAAATCCCCGTATTAACCCAGGGTTAAACATATTCTAAACTAATTAGAAGTTATTGAGAGACTTGAAAATAATTACGTATACTCCCATTTAAATTTACATTGAATTTATTTACATTATTATAATGAGTCATTACAGATTACACAGGTACATGCACATTAACAATTAACTTTTTCAGTGATGTGGAGGCACTTATTCTAAAAACATGACAATACATATTGAGCATCACTTACCCCTTTAAAGATCCTAGACCACAATTTCTTCGACGTCATCCTTCTGTCCTAAGTTTCTGACTCCCTCTCCCTCTGATCTAACACTCCAAACTCTCTTAGTCTGCGGAATTCCCTTTTCTCTCTGTTAAAATCTCTTTATATTTTGATTGATAATTTCAACTCCACCTTTTTGCGCTATTTCAAGACTTTCCATTCGCTCATCTTGAAATTCTCTTTTCCCGTCTGAACCACTTTTTAGTATTAAACATAATTTCATTGGCCCATCTCCTTCTCTGGGAAAATCTCACATTCCCATAACCTTTGACCCTACCATTTACTTTAGATCCGCTCCACGTCCATAGAAACCGTCTAGACGCACATTCCTTCGTAAATCAATGCATTTGACCAGCGACAAAGATTAGCCTTATCTTATTTTTCATAAGATTTCCAGTGCCACGGTCTTCAGCTTGACACGAATATTATTTTACCCACCTAACGTTCTCAACTAGGGTCCCGTTTTATTACATTTCCTTTATTATCTTCGACTACATACAACTGCATTCCAAAATATAGCTTTTCCCATAAATTCAACAGTCTTCTCCTAGGATTAAACTTTCCCATCACATGCGATTCCCTATTACCCAAAATTTTGCCTCCTGACCTACATTCTTATACTATAGTAGGTTTCTTTTACCTTCACTGTAACTTCTTACTTTTCTTTCTTTTCTGCTCGTTTTCCCCATGGATCACTACTACTATTATATAATATCCATAAACTATTTCGATTTTCCCTAACTACCATCAATTAACTCATCTCGTTAAGATTAACTATCTTTAATTAACTCATCAAGTTAACATAATCATGCATGGGAGTAGCCAGGAATTTCGTTCAGGGGGGGGGACCAAAGTGATAAAATAATAGATTTGGTCGTCTTTTTCCTTTCTTTCAGTCATTTTCTCAAATTTCGGGGGGGGGGGCAGACCCACATTCTCCCCCCCCCCGCTACGCCCTTGAATCAAGTAAATTGCATGTTATTACGAATCAGTTCTCTGAGCTCTGAGCATCTAGCAAGCACTTTCCAACAAATATTTTTTTGCATGATACAAGCAAGAAGGCTAACTACTTGCATGATAAATTTTCTCCTAATGTGTAAGGTGCAATACAGAGGAAGACATTAGAGTTTATGACGTGGTGCTTGTTCCAAGGAATAGGAAATTTCGTTTTTAATTTTGCACTAAACACAGTATTTACATTTGGAGGAGGTAGGAGGTGTGAAAAATCCAGGTCTGGGATTCAGTGAAAGAAGCTAACCTGGAGCGGGGTAGACCAAGATGTGGGGTCCCAGCATCAAGGGCAACTTCTTGACAAAATTGTCAACAGTGTGGCACATAGTTTCAGTGCTCCTCTGGCTTATAAGCTGTAAAATGACCCTGAAAACCCACCGCTGTATTATTTCTCAGCTAGACACAAAATACACAAAAATAAATTTTTTTCCTGCTAATCATTTATAGTTTGAATTTTACTGATAGGCCCTGCCTATGTATAAGAGGGAACTATGGAACTATAGGGAGGCATGGGGAACAACTGCCCCGGGCGGAAAAATTTAGGGGGGGGCGGCAGTTTTCTGTGGGGGACAAAGAACACAGTTACAAAATTATCAAATTTAAAAGTTGTGGGGGCGGCAAAATAATGTAGCTGAGACTATTCAGCCCCATTCCCCAATAGATTCTGTGGGGGTGCCCCCGATAATTAATGAATATAAAATGCAATGCAACATTCGCCTGCCCCACCCACAGAGTACAGGTTCGAGTCCCATATATACGGGACGATTGACTACTTTCAATCCCCTCAATGTTTTCTTCATGCTGGTGCCTCTGACAGACAAAACATTTTTTTTCTAAGTTTTTCTGCTATAATTCTCTTTTTTCTCGATTTAGCACCCAAGCTGCCCCTGCCCAGCATGGAACCTTTCACTATCTATTAATATAATGACGTTTCTTAAATAAAGAATTTTAGATATCAGTGGTTCTCAAAGTGTACGTCGTAGCTCCTAGGGCTGTCGCTGTGCAACATTAATCTGTGTCAGTTCCGTGCTCTAAATTTTTTTTTCTTTTTCTGAACTGTTCTAGAAGGCAGTGAAGAAACAATGGCTAGAACAAAGAGGGTTCGCAAATCTTCGAGACCCACTTGATACTGTATAAATGGAATTATTGCTTACCTAGTTGCTTCAAAAAGAAGGTCCAAGCACACAGAAGTAGTCTTATCTTGATGAACAGTTTAGAGAAAATGAACGGCATAATGGCCAAGCTGCTCTGTCAAGATCATATAAGCAAATTACCCCATACATTTGTCGGTATCAGTCACAAACAACGAGACAAATTTTTCTTAAAAAATCCTGCATTCTCCTGGGGCATTCAAATGGTCCACTTAAACATGTGTCTGGATCGCCCCATCAATGCAAAGTTTCATTTATTGTAAAACACGCTTTTACCCTGAGGCAAAGGAGGGACACTTGCCCAAACACAAACGAGAAAATAAAAGAGGATGTGTGCTCTATCTTTCTCTACAAAAATACTCTTCCTAGGTGCTTGACAGTGCAAATAACTACTGGACACGTATAGATGAAACAAGCCAACAGAACAAGACGTACAGGGTGAAAAAAATTTTTTTTGTCAGTTTTTTAAGAAAGCAATCAGTAAAAGGTTTCCGTTTAACTGTGGGTATTCAAGCAGCCACAGCACCCCCGAGTTCCAATGCCCCTGCTAAAATATATGGTGTCTGGATACCCTCAATCCCTTAGGCAAAAACCTGGACCTCGGCACCTAAAGGATATATCAATGTGTTTCGAAACCAGAGGCTCCAGCAAGATTCAAGATGCATAGGAGGGAAACAAGCAGTTTTTCTTTTCAATTTTTTTTTTATGTTCGATATTTACAAAAAAAAAAGAGAAAAATCTATGTATGAGATTTTTATTTCTCAAATCAATTCTCCAGCGCCCACAGCACTCCTGGCTTCGACGCCACTGTCTCAACCTGTTAATACAATGGAGTCTTTCAACATATATAAACTGAAGAGCCAAAAAAACTGGTACAGGCATACGTATGCAAATAAAGAGATATGGAACCAATCAGAGTATGGCGCTGCGGTCTGCAACGTCTATATAACACAACAAGTGCCTGGCATAGTTGTTAGATCAGTTACTGCTGCTACAATGGCAGGCTATCAAGATTTAAGTGAGTTTGAACGTGGTGCTATAGTCGGCGCACGAGAGATGGGACATAACATCTCTGAGGTAGCGATGAAATTTGGATTTTCACGTACGACCATTTCACGAGTGTACCGTGAATATCGGGAATCCGGTAAAAAATTAAATCTACGACAATTAAATATACAAAGCAAGTGCCCTTTGCAAAGTATTTCAACTTGTTATTGATAAGAGAATTTATAGCAATGTTTGATCCCAGATCTCTGCACATCAGCATGGTTTTGTGCTTAAACGATCTGCTAGTACAAATTGTGTAGCAATATCTCAGGCTATTGCTCAAGCTATTGACAGAAAGCAACAACTGGACGTAATCCACACTGATTTTTCCGAAGCGTTTGATAGAGTTAACCATACTATCCTACTTTCAAAAATTAGGGAATGGGGTTTTTCATGTCAACTTGTTAACTGGTTCGTATCTCCCCCCCCCCCCCATAGGTCAATCCCAACTAGTTTTAATGGCACCAAATCTTCCTGTTATCCTTGTCTTTCTGGTGTTCCTCAGCAGGGTTCATACAAAATTTTCAAAATGAAAAGTAAGGAGTTTTTAAGGACTTTTTAAGGAGTTTCAAGCAGTTTTTAAGGAGTCGTGGCAAACTTCATAACTTACAAGTTTTACAGCAAAAAAAAGGGGCGGGGCACATATGCAAATTTACAAACAAACTTTTCCTCTTCTCAAAAATATAGATGTAAAAGTGGTTCAAAAATTACAAGTTTTGATTTGTTACCCAGCATCATAAGAATTCATAAAATAATCAATCCACATACATACTTTCTGTCGTCACCAAAGTGTTCTAAAACCTTCAAGTATTAGTCAAAAATATAACTCTTAACAGCATCACATAAATTATAAAAATTCTAAAAGTGATATTCATTCCCCCTCCAATTATTTAAAATAAAAACCACAGCCGACAAAGATTTTTGTTACAAAATTATTTATATTTGCAGCAACTCTTCAGGGTTCATACAAAGTTTTCAAAATGAAAAGTAAGGAGTTTTTAAGGTGTCATGGAGCCACGCCCCCTCCGAAAAAAAATTGCACCACTAGACAATAAAAGAAGCCCACAGAAAAACAAAAGAAGCCCACATGTGAATTGATTTTCATTTAAATGTCTTTTTTCTTTAATTTCTATTTCAATGTTTCCAAGACTTCAACTTCCAGAATAAAGGGTATGATGGGTAGGAACTTCAGCTGAAAAGGAAGAGATATGCTGTAACTGTATGCGCGAGTAACAGGCGACAACAGAACACAAATTTGAACAGTAACAGAGCATGATGATCAGGATTAGGTATTGAGAAGTGTAGTAAGAAAGAAGAGAGAGAGAGTTGCGGTAGTATATAGTATTAAAATGATTTAAAGAAATCGGAAGTGATATACTGAGTTTGCAATAAATTTTGTTTTTATCTTGCTTGAGCTGTGGCCACTTCTGCCAGAGAGATACAAATACAACGCCACAACAGGCAAAATGCCCAACGAGGTGGCTAAGAAAAAGATGCCCATAAAAATATGGATGTCATATTTCAAAAATACAGCAACCCAATTAAAAATGCAATGATCTGCGGCGTAATCACGGATCACTTATATGACGTGCGGCACAGCTCCAGAGCATTTGGATCCGCTAAGTATTTGAAGATCACTAGAGTGGCTCTGTAGGGGACTCAATAGGGAGCATGTTAGTTCAGGTGCCCACAAACTAGTGAAAAGTTGTACTCGTTTTTCGCGCACCGAGTAAGACGCCATTAAGAATATTTCATATTTTTTTATAAAGGGTGGTTGATGACGTAAGAATCATTCAACCCCCCCCCCCCCCACGTCATCAAGTCAGCAAATCGAAAATCCCCCATCCATGCTGACGTAATACTTGAATGCCCTTAACATAAAGATACCCGAAAGTTATTTTCTGAAGGTTAAAAAAAGTGGGTTCAGCTATAGCGGCTGATCGGCTCGTCCCCCCCCCCTCCTGTAAAACCAGATGTGGCTCGGGCTGTCACTTTTAAAAGTTGGGTTTTACTAGCAGGTTTTCTATGCCGCGTGCAACGTGAATCACCCAGCGCGACACGCCGTCTATTCATCAATATGAAAAGCAGTACGACTGTTTTCCTACAGAGCGCAATATGGCTCACGACAGCGCTTTACGTCGGGCGTGATTGGCAGACTGCTTCTGGAGGAGTTAAGCGTCGTGTGCCGCGCGTTTCAGCAATCTTCCCTTCATTTTCGTGTTGTGTCTCTTCCCCTTAACTCTATAATGCCCAGATCGCCCGAAGTCGGCCGAGTAGGTTAATGCCCATAACCGCCTCAAGTCGGCCCAGCTAGGGGGTATGGGTATGTTTTAGTGGGCTTTTGTCACCAACGGGGAAGAAGATGAAAGCTCTTGTCAGAGGCGGGAACGGAAAAGACAACTGCAACCCCCTATCAATGGGATTTTAAAAGCTGATGTACTAGAATGTTCCTTGAGAATGGACTAAGGGTACTCAATGCATTTTACAAAGAGATAATACTGTGAGGAAAGGGGTGTTTTCAGTAGACAAATTATCTCCTGAAAATAAATTAAATGAAAGGGTGAACGTCAATGCAAAGGGTGGCATGAATAGAAACTCATGGAGAAAGGGTGGGGAGAGGGAAAGTGGCCGAAATTTGGACGAGTCCACTTCGAACACAAAAAACTTGGTATTTTCACGACCCTCCCAGGTTTTCTATCTGGGCGTTAAAGAGTTAAACCGGAGCATGCAGCCGATAGAGTAGATGACGCCAGGGTCATATACTATATAGCCGTCCTGAGCCGATGCGCCACGCTTGGAAAACGCAAACTTAACTTATGCTTAACGTCATTATGTAACTCATTTCTGCCGACACGAAATGATCCAGTTAGGTCATGACCACCTAGATAACCTAGTTATATAGGAGGTCGTGGTTAGGTTCACGCGGCGCAAAAAGCCTACTCCTAGGAAAACCTGGCTTCAGGGATGAACGCTCGTTACGGGATCCCAGGAGAGATAAACCCATTGTCTCTCGCAGGGAATCTCTTGTGTGTGGATAGAGCCTGTTCCTCTTCTTTTTTTTTTTTTTGCCTTTTTATTTACGGCAACCAATCTGCAAAACAGATTCGCTTTCCCCACTGGACTTCGGATTTTAGCATTTTAAGGCGAGGCGGCGAAAAGGTACGCTTGTCGTCGTCCCTTACTCGAAATTTTTTTTTCCTTTCTTCTTTTTCAGTAGCGAGTTGTAATGTGAATAAAACACGTCAAAAAAACTGCGGAAAGCAGTGACATTTTGCGGTTTCTTGGAATTTTCGTAGTTAGATATTGGCTGTAAGCAAATGGGAAGGAGGGATAAAATAGAAACAGTAAGAGAGAATTGCGGTAAAAAAAAGAAAGATTGCGGCGAAAGTAGGAAAATAGTAGGAAAAATAGGAAAGCTGCGAGGTCTGCACTCAGTATACTGCGTAATATAGGAGGTTCGACACATTGTTTCGCCGCATAAGTAAAAACTTAAAAAAACTTTCTCACCACTGGGTATGGGGGAATTTTCGGCTACTGGTTCAGCGGAGTGATGTCGTTCTATGGACCATCGATTTCCAACGCTGACCAGTTTGCGACATAGGCAGGAAAACATGTCAAAACTAGCGATTCGGTAAAAAATCGTATTTTTAGAAACAAAAGCGTATAATCGTATTAATTTACTAAATACGACAAAATCGTAACGGTTGGCAGGTATGCACAACCATTGGATTTCCAATCCCATCCCCTGCTTTCACATTTCCTATTACAAAGGGAGAGAGCGTTTTTTTTCTCTTTTCTTCCTCTTTATATTCGGGGGAAGCTTCCTCTTATTTTTCTAGGCAATGCTATTCATCACCGTGGGTAATGCCTATTCTAATAAGAAAGATCATCCCTTCAGAGAAAAAAAAAAAAGACTTTCAGGCGTGGCTGCAAAAAGTAAGGAGTTATAAGGGCCCTTCCAGAGGGAAATGAAAAGTTAGGAGTTTGTAAGGATGTGCGAACCCTGCTCAGGGGTCTATTTTAGGCCCACTTTTCTTTTTTTTTTTTATTCATCAATGATTTGGAAAATCATGTTAATTCTAATTGTTTGATTTATGCTGATGATGTCAAAATCTTCCAAGTCATAAATAATACAGAAGATGCTGAGACACTACAAAATTCTGTCAAACTACTCAATTCATGGTGTAATACCAATAAGTTAAACCTAAATATTCCTAAGTGCAAATGTATGTCTTTCAGTAAAAAGTATAGCCTTATCCCTGTATAATTACAATACTGATGGTCAAACACTCGAGAAAGTAGAGTACATGAAGAACCTAGGTGTCACTTTTCATAGGGCTCTTAATTTCAACCAGCATATCAATGACATTGTTTCAAAAGCATCAACAAATATCAGTTGCATAATTTGCAACAGCATATTCTTTCAAAATGCAGAAAGCTTTCTGCTGCTTTACAATTTATACGTCAGATATACATCTAAAATACTGTTTGATAATCTGGAATCTATATTACTCGTTCAATAAAATTAGAATTGAACGCACACCACGAAATAGGCTTTTGCGCTTTGTTTATTTCAAGAAATTTCAATTTTTTTGATATTCGAATTCCAACAGAAATACTCAGATCTGTTTTTAACTATGAATCATTTGAAGTCAGCCGTCAGAATGCATTGATCATCTTTTTTGTGAAAAAATTCTGCACCTCGACTTGGATCTACCAGACATTTTAGCGCAAATCAGTTTTCACTGTAATAACATCAATCTTTGTAACCAAAATCTCTTTTATGTCCCATCATACCAAACTAACATGTTAAAAAATTTTCATTTTCACTTCCTTAGGTGTGGAAGTTCTCATGTGCTTTTTTGACATGCTTTTTTCTTTTTTCCTCCTAGCATTATATGTACATATTTTTTGTATTATATTTATTTGTTGAACTATATTATTATTTGTATTATCATTTGCCTGTATGCATTGAAATGTGCTGTTTATGTCCTTTTTTTCACTCCACTGTAACTGAATATTATCCCTATTATGTTCGTTTCAGGGTTGGTAAAAAAAACTTTTTTTGGTTTAAATAGCATTATACAAATACAACGCCACAACAGGCAAAATGACCAATGAGGTGGCTGAGAAAAAGATGCCCATAAAAATATGGATGTCATATATTTAAAAAATACAGCAACCAAATTAAAAATGCAATTAATAAAAATTATAAACAATATATACACGTGATAAAATATTATACAATGCCCATAAAGAATACTTATGGTTGTGT
Organism: Pholcus phalangioides; assembly: GCF_987345545.1. Taxonomy (NCBI): domain Eukaryota; kingdom Metazoa; phylum Arthropoda; class Arachnida; order Araneae; family Pholcidae; genus Pholcus; species Pholcus phalangioides. The sequence continues at coordinate 29,143,882 of NW_028301604.1, read as the reverse complement.
TATTCTAAGTATGGATAGCTTCTCAATTTACCCCAACATGTTTATCTTTTTCTTTTTAAACGTGTCAATTGTATTACAATTTACTACCTCCGGAGGGAAGCTATTCCATTTATTAACAACCCTATTAGAGAAAAATTCCCTGCGACACCATAGCCTTGCATTGTCCCTCACCAATCGATACTGGTGTCTCCTTGTAAAAGCAGTCGATTGGCGGTGTACTAGAAGTTCATGGTCCATCCTGTCCAACCCATTGAAAATTTTGAACACTTCGATCATATCTCCTCGACACCTGTGTTCATCCAATGTAAACATATTCAAAAAATGAAGTCCCTCTTCATAACTCAAGCCCCATGTGCCAATAAGGACACGAGTAGCTCTTCTCTGCACCCCTTCAACCAAGTCTATGTCTCCCAGTAGGCATGATCTCCAAAACCTTGCAGCACACTCCAGTCGAGGACAAACTAAGCCTCAGAAAAGCGGAAGAATGACTTTAGGAGAACACTGAGACATTTTTGAAAATGAGACCACACACAAGCATTCTATTCGCTTTTTTGACCACCAATGAACAATGTTCAGAAAACCTAAGCCGCTCGTCAATGAGAATTCCCAAATCGGTGACCCTAGTTGCATCTGGGATAGTGACACCATTCAACTCGTAAGAAAAACGTGGGTTGTTCGAACCAAAATGAGCAACCATGCACTTATCAACGCTAAACGTCATGCTCCATGCATTTGCCCATGCTGCAATCCTGTTTAAGTTGGTCTGGAGCAACTCCCTATCGCTTTGATTCCCGATTATCTCCATTAGCTTCACATCATCTGCGAATTTGCTAATAATCCCATTGATACCCTGATCGAGTTTATCGATAAAAAGTGAAAAAATTATGGGGCCAGGAGGAACTGGCCCCATACTTCCTTGAGGAACTCCACTTGTGACGCCTGTCCAACCAGAGAATTTCCCGGTCACCATAACTCGTTGCAACTACAATTCTATCCAATTCCACAAGTTGCCCCCAATTCCAATCTCGTGTAAACGCTTCAAGAGTTTACCATGTTGGACCCGATCAAATGCCTTCTGGAAATCAAGGTAAACCACACCTACATTTTTGCTCTTACCCAAAGCCTTAGTCACGTGATCATAGAAGCAAAGGAGGTTAGTTACACATGACTTCCCCTTCCTGAACCCATGCTGATTATCCGACAATACATTATTCTCGTCTATCCACTTCACAAACTGCCTTTAGATGATAATTTCCAAAATTTGAGAGGGTGCTCGTCAAACGCACTGGACGATAATTGGACACAGCTTCTCTACTACCCTTCTTAAATATCGGAACAACATTAGCAAGTTTCCAATCCCTTGGGACGATACCCTCAGCAACACTACTCCTGTATATCTGTGCGACTGGCCCCAACAATTCATTAGCACATTCCCTGAGGACCCTGGGATAGATATCATCTGGTCTTGGTGCTTTGCTTGCACATACATTTCTTAGAAGATTTAGGACCTCCACGTCTTCTACTTGAATATCGTTGAGGGTTTTATTACCCCATGCAACACCCATATATTGAATATCATTATCCATTAAATATCCATTAATATCTCCATTAAAAACTGATGCAAAAAAGTCACTGAAAGCACTACACATGCCTAAATTGCTCTCTAACCTAGAGCTTCCTATCAAGAGGGGGCCAACTGTCCCCTTACATCCATTATTGACGTATCGAAAAAATTATTTTGGGTCAGAGCCAATGTTATCTGATAACCTAGATTCAACTTCCTTTTTACTATCCCTTATCGCTTTCTTCAACACTCTTCTTTTATCAGTAAACAATGATAGGTCACTTTGTCCACTTTTATACTCTCTGAATGCTCTTTTCTTTTCAAGATAAAGGTTACGCACGATATCCATGAACCATAGAGGGTGCGATGTACAAACACGTTTTTTTCGAACAAAGGGTATGACATCGTGCAAAACAGAGGACAGCTTCGTACTAAATTCTTCCCATTGACTTATCACCCCTACTGATTCCAACCAGTCTTTGAAAACTTCCACTAACCTTCCTCTCAAAAGATCAAAGTTAGTTCTTCGAAAACAAGGAACCAGTCTTTTGTTATCAACCTTACCCGAGGAAAAAATAGTGAAATCTGACTATACGGTGATCACTGGAAAAAAACTCTTCCCCCACCAAAACATGTTCAACAAGATCCTCAGAACCAGTAAGAACTAAATCCAAAATAGCAGTACCCTTAGTGGCTTCTGATACATGCCAATACAAAAAATTTTCGAACACCAAATTAAGAAAATCTCTTTCATACTGATCTCTATATGAAAGTTTCTTCCAATCAATAAATAAACATTAACATTAGTAAATAAAATAAAAATAAAATTCCTGAAAAATCATTCATAATTCTAATAATTAATTAAAATAAAATGTTTATTAATGTAATTAACACTATTCCCATAGTAATTCATCTACAACTATTTCCTACATTTTAACAAAAATCCACTTTTGCCATTTAGTTATTTTTTTTGCTTAACTCTATGAATTACTGTGTGTTTGAAAATTCTTTGTTGTTATTAACCATATGATATAAAGGTTTTTTCTCCAGTTACTTTCAGTATGATTAATTAGGAAGTTATTTTGCAAAAAACTGCTATAAAATGTAGGTGAATATAATGTATTTAATGAAGCATAAATAATGCAGATTAATTAGAGATGATTTATAATATACGAGGTGATTATAACTAAAGTTCTGACTTAAAACACTGTAGAAGAGCCATTGTCAGAATGACATCAAAATTTACATGAATATTCCTGAAGCAATGGAATTTTATATGGCAAAGGGGAAAAAATATTTAAAAATGTAAAATTAACGACACTGTACTCATCCAACACGTGGGAAATTTACTCGCAGAATGGAAATGATAGCCAGTCAGGGCAAAATGATAACTTAATTAGCATTGCACGATTTCATAATTCATGCAAACATTACAAAAATTAAGTAATTAAACAAATAAAATTACAACTTACTTAAGAAATGTTAAAGATGTTGTCCACTGTTTTCTGGCTATGAGGTGAAAGCCCAAAAATTATTGTTCAACAACAGATCAGAGTATGCCATGGTCATGTGGATGTGCTTGCAATTCACCAGACTTTGCAATTCGACCTCTGTTCATAACATATTGAGGTCCCCCACAGCCAGAATTTGCAAGGGTTAAGGTCAGGTGAACTGACGGCCAGGTGTCATGTCATGCTGTTATTGCCAAAATGGTTCTTCAGCAGCTGCTTTGCTGGTATTGCAATGTGCATCTTGATAAAAGTTGTACTATCCACACACTGATGATGTTGAAGTGCCGAAATGATGTGGTTACACAAAATGGTACTATCCTGTTGGCCAAGTACAGCATCATCTACTTGCATATTTCGCACTTTTTTTCTTTTGCCAAAGAAATTTTCATTGCTTCAGGATTATCCATGCAAATTTTCAAGTCATTCTGACCAGTAGTTCTTATTGTATAGTTTTGGAATCAAAACTTCAAATCATAATCACCCTGTGTATAGCTGATTATTTTTCGTAAATCTGTTACGACTATACAGTAGAACCTTGATTAACTGGGCTTAATGGTGAAAGTATAAAAAAAAATTATTGAACATCAAGACTGGGTTGATATACAGCATGAGATGTGCTACTTCTTATGGGAAAGAAAATGAAAATGCCTGTGAGGTAATGTAGCTACTAGTACACTGGTCTTTGTCCTTTAGGGACAGCTGGTGTCTTTATTGGATTATAGGACCACGCTGCCCCTAGCATGATGGTGTCATTACTGTTGCTACTTCTTTGTGAAGGAAAACAACAAAAATAAAAAAAAACCCTGTGAGATAATGCACCACTATACTTAGATGTGTAATGCAATGCTTATTCATGAATTTGCTAAAGATAGAGCATCAGAATTTAGCTGAAAGTTATAAAATGTAATAAGAGTGAGAAATTTTGGCTTCTGCATATCACTTTAAATAACTAAAATACTTTATATGAAAAAAATATATACATTCAGGCCACTTTTGTGAGACTTTTTGGAAAAAACCACTTATACCACCTTATACCACTTAAAGATATACCATCAGAATGTCCCAAGAATGTAAAATGTGGTAATAATGAAAAATTTTGGCTAATAATGAACCAATATGATATTTTTCGAAGAAAGAAATTATATTTAGGCCACTTTTATTTGATTTTTGAAAAAAAAAACCATTTGGTTAAAATCAAGGTTTAAACCATGGTTTTTAAACCACATTGGTTTAAACCAAACAACCCTGGTTTGTTTATCAATAAATAAATAATTATTTGGAACACAGTGTCTAACCATGTTTGATCACTCACAAAAGAGTGTTTCTTTGCAAGAGTGGGGGAAGAATGCATTGTAGAGAGTCCATTTAACCTATTGATGCCCAGCAGGGTATGAAAAAATTGATTTTTAAAAAAAATCAAAAAATCAGATTTTTTTGATTAAAATTGACTGCTTATTAATTAAAACAAATCTTGTTAATCGTTAAGAATGCATATTTTCGAATCACCTAAAATCACTCGCACATTAATGAATAAACAACAAATAAACAATAAGCAAAAAATATGAACACCAAAAATCTGTTTATGTAGCATGAAAGGTCATTGAGCACAAATTAACTTCATGGATTATTTTTTTTTTTTGTAGAGAAAAGTGTTTTTATTCATGAACCCTCTACCGCCATTAAAATCAATGAGTGGTGGTATTTCAGTATCACACATCTAGTGCAGACATGTCAATCCACTCGATGTATAACCAAAAGGGACATTCATCAACTAAATAAAGTAAACTCTATTAGCAAGATTATTTATTTGACAATGAATGGATGAGTTTCCGACTTGTATGATGTTGCTTAATAGTTTACGCATGTTTATTTTTTCACAGATTTAATGAGTCGTGGTAAAAAAATGAGCAAACTCAAAATTTTAAATGAAAAGTAAAGTTGAAAGCCTAATGATATCTATGTTGGTACAACATCTTTATTTATACTTTATTATTTTGAATCAACAATTAGAGCAAGGCTTTATACAGAAAATTATTCCTCTGTTTTTTAATCATGGGAACCCTAGTGCCACATTGCAATGCATTGAAAATATTGCAGTTTAGCTCCCTATATTTTCCTGCTATGTTTCCCATGCACAAAATCTAGAAATAAAGCAGCTTTTTTTCTGTACTGTATCTAGGGATTAAGTTCAAGTCTATATTTACTCCAACAAAGATCTTCTATAGTTCTTTTAATCACAAACTTTATCACACATCAGTTAACATGCAAACCATACCAGGTTACATTTACTTCAATATCATTGAATTTATGCAAAGAAAAAACAAAATTTAAATTTTGCGATTTAAATCAATGGTTTTTTTAAAAAAAATCAAGTGATTTAAATCAAGCTGATTTAAATTGGCATACCCTGATGCCCAGTGTCCCTATTTGTCTTCAAATCATAGACAGAGATACAAGGGGTCATGGGAAGATTATGCTTTTTCCCCCACCCACACATAGATAAATTTGATTGAGCCAAGTTATTTGTGCAAAGGTAAATGTGGTATATCTGGTGGTTATGCATATATATAACACATCCAATTTATCACATTTACCATAATATATACTGTAGAGGGGCTGTAGATAGACCCATATATATACTAGCATCATTGTGACCCTACCCTCAGTTTTTCAAATCTATTTCCGCCTATATGAGAACTAGTGTTTTTCTGCTGGATCACCTAAAATGCAACTGGTTATTCCCTGGGATCACAGAAGAACCAAGATTAAACCAAATAACAAGATGATTGTTAGACATGCCAAAGAAATTTTCATCACTACAAGCATGCATCTTAGAAACTGTAATCAACTAATCTTTTTATAATAATCATTTTGGTAAACAATTAATGAATTACAGTATATTAAATTTATCCCGGCGGTGACCTATCAGTTAGTAATTCTTCGGAATATGGACTGGGTCTCCGTTTCCGTCAGTAAGTATATTTAATGATCAATTTTGAAGGAACGATAAGTTTTTGATAAATTCCGATAATTTAGCAATTTCTGATAATTAATTTAAAGACCAGTCAAATATATCAGCAAACCAACTTGGTTTGAGAATCCCATCAGTCTTTCACAACAGTTTAAATGGGCATTAGGTTGTGGCGCTACTTGTCTTGTACAATTTTTATGCCACTCACTAGCTAGGCATTATCTAATGTGTTCTTGTATTGGAGTTCAGTCTGGCTCCAACTGTCGACCGAACATGTCGTAAAAATCTCTCTCTCTCTCTCTTCTATTAAATAACTAAAAAAAGAAAGGAGTCATGACTGTATGTTTCCGAAATAACAACCAGACACATCCACCAGCACTAGCGTCACCATAGAATTTGTGACCCGCGTAAAGCAGATGTTTGACAGCCACGAACGCGCAGACGAAACTACTCTTTCTCGCTTCCTAATATGTGACTTGCTGCATTTTTTTTCCCGTGTGTGGTGCGTTTGCTGACTGATTGAGGGAGCATCTCCTCAATTCTCTTCCTGGATTGTGCTGAACTTTTTTTGGATATGCCGAATGCTACCGAAGAAACAGGTATGTCTTCTGAATTAGAACTTTCGCGTGCCTTCGATTTGGAAATCCGATCTCGATCTTTGGTTTCTTCAGATTGAATCGAACTTTAAAATAGCTGGAATTACTGGTCCTAAAATGCAATTTCACTGTGTTGTGACAGCTCTCGATGTTGAAGTGTTGTCATATGTTAGCGAGTTGATCAGATCTCCTGTTACAGATGATTCTTACAACCAGTTAAAAACACGCATTTGTGAACAGTTTTCACTGTCGGAAACTTCCCGCTTACGAGTTCTACTCCAAGAGCTGACTCTTGGGGATAAGCGACCTTCTCAGTTGTTGCACGAGATGCATACATTAGCTGACAAGAAAATTTCAGATGAAGTGCTTAAAACCCTTTGGTTACAACGTTTGCCTATCCATACACAGCAGATACTTTCTGTTAGTAAGAATACATTGCCGGATTTAGCAGAAATTGCAGATAAAATTACCGAAGTAACTGGGCACACACCGACTATTTCTGAGGTCAGCCGTAAAGAAACCATCAGCTTGCAATCACTTCAAAGTAAAATTTCGACTTTGACCATTGCTGTTGACCGCTTATCCCGCTATAGAGAGAAAAATTTTAGCAAGAATGGAAGAGCTAGTTCAAATTCTCGGTCTAAAGAGAGGTCTAGTAGTAATGGTGCACCCAAACGTAAACCTTATTGTTGGTACCATTTCAAATTCGGTCGAAAAGCATCAAAATGCATTAAACCCTGTGATTGGTCGGAAAACGAACTGGCCCATCTGTTTTGGCGCCAGCAGGTGATGGCCGGCGTTTAGTTCGCCTTTTTGTTCATGATCGAAAATCCGGTACTGGTTTTTTAGTGGACACAGGCGCTAGCATTTCGGTTTTCCCACGAGATACACAGGTACATAAAGCAGCAAATACAAACTTTTTGCTATACGCAGCTAACGATACTAAAATTTCTACGTATGGTTGCAAATCTTTATCAGTGGATTTAGGGTTACGCAGACTGTTTAGATGGTCCTTCGTTAAAGCTGATGTTAATCGCCCGATATTAGGTACTGATTTTTTAGAACATTATGGTCTATTAGTTGACGTAAAAAAAACTCGTTTGATTGACAGTTTGACTTCACTTTCAATCAAATGCAGCAATGCTAGTTGCACTACATTAGGCTTAAAGACCATTTGTGGAGATTCGCCCTACTTGAAAATTTTATCTAAATTTCCTAATCTAACGAATCCTTCTATGCTTGGGGCTACTTCTAAAAAACACTGCGTTACACATTGCATTTCTACTAAAGGTTCTCCTGTCTTTACCAAAGCCTGCAGACTTTCTCCATAAAAACTTGCTATTGCAAAGCGTGAAGTTCAATCGCTAATGGATCAGGGCATACTGAGACCTTCAAAAAGTCCATGGGCAAGCCCGATACACATTGTTCCTAAACGTAATGGAGAATACCGTTTATGTGGGGATTACAGAAAACTTAATTCTATAACGTGTCCAGACAGATATCCTATACCACATGTTCATGATTTCAGTTACGGTCTGCAGGGAAAAAACATTTTTTCTAAATTGGACTTGGTTAAGGCTTATCATCAGATACCTTTAGATCCCGAGTCTGTTGAAAAAACTGCCATTATTACCCCATTCAGACTTTATGAGTACTTATATATGTGTTTTGGATTGTCTAATGCGGCACAATCATTTCAATGGTTCATAGATATTGTCTTAAGAGACTTGAACTGTTATGCATATTTAGATGACGTACTAGTTGCATCAGCAACAGAAGAATAACATCTTAGAGATCTAGAATTAGTTTTTGAACGTTTAAACAGTTTTGGTATAATTCTTAATCCTGATAAATGCATATTAGGGAAATCTGAGATAGAGTTCTTAGGATTTTTGGTTAACAGCAACGGCATTTCTCCTTTGCCTGAAAAAGTTGACGTTCTTCGTAACTATCCGCAACCAAAAACGGTTGATGAATTTCGAAGATTTCTAGCCATTCTCAACTTTTACTACCGTTTCTTAAAAAAAGCAGCATCTGACTAGACTCCCTTACACGATTTGTGCAAAGGAAAGAAGAAAAAAGACAAATCTCTCATAGCTTGGTCGGGGGAAACTATTGCTGCTTTCGAAACGTGTAAACATGCTATTACTAACGCCACGCTTTTGGCTCATCCTAAACATGATGCTCATCTTTCGTTGACAGTTGACGCATCGGATTTCACTGTCGGAGCTGTTTTACAACAACTTTCCGATGGTGTCGTCGAACCACTCTCATTTTTTTCTCGAAAGTTAACAACAACTGAAAAGAACTATAGTACTTATGATCGCGAGTTGCTGGCGATTTATAGTTCTATTAAACATTTCAGACACATGTTAGAAGGCAGACCATTTACGATCCACAGTGATCATAGGCCTCTAACTTATGTTTTTCACAAAGTTAATGATAACAGCTCTCCCAGACAACGTCGTCATTTAGAGTATATATCACAATTTTCTACGGACATTCGTTACATTCAGGGTGAGCAAAATGTTGTAGCGGATGCTTTTTCCAGATTATCCGAAATTAATTTACCTGACTCTATTGATTATGCAGCTATTGCTACTTCACAGAGTACAGACGCTGCTGAATTGTGGCGATACTTGTCTTGTACAATTTTTATATTTTTATTATATTTTTTATGCCACTCACTAGCTAGGCATTATCTAGTGTGTTCTTGTATTGGAGTTCAGTCTGGCTCCAACTATCGACCGAACATGTCGTAAAAATCTCTCTCTCTCTCTCTTCTATTAAATAACTAAAAAAAGAAAGGAGTCATGACTGTATGTTTCCGAAATAACAACCAGACACATCCACCAGCACTAGCGTCACCACAAGGTGATAAATTTGGTTCACATTAGAAACAGGAAGAAAACTTTCAACAGCAAAAGCAATATTGAAATACGATTCTGAGAGATTTCAATTCAACACAGAGTATGGTTTGTTGATGTATTTAAACAACCCTCTGCATTTATCAAGAAAATTAGATTATACTAATTCAAGTGTAATGCGTTGAAAACATTGGACTCTGCCACGAAGCTGGGCTGGATAACAGGATAAGTCCAGAGGCAAAGTTCTGGTGTTCATCATGTATTAAAAACATAGAAAGTAACTAAAATTGCTTTAAATATTGTTCCAAATACTCAAATTTCCCCTAAAAAATTTAATAAGTTTTTATAAGAAAATTTTATTTCATTCCATTAATTGCAAAATTATCCCAAATAATTAATGCTGGGAATATTTCTATGAGAAAATAAGTATGCAACAGTAAGTTACTTTAGTTACAACTAATTAACTGCACCCATTACCAGGCAATATTTACGGGTTGAAGCATTCATTGGGGGATAAAACTCTTGCCCCTCCTCATACAGGCTTACTTTGGCCTGTACTGGTGTGGAACCTTCAATGGAAAGAGAACTAATTTCTACAGATCAATGCATTATTTGTTAATTATAATTATATAAACAAATGTATTTCAACTTTAATAATAGTTCTTTATGCCTTAGGTAAAAGGCAATCTGTTCATTTTTGTCAATATTGGGATAATGCTATTAATTTGCAGTACTTTCATTACATTACACAAAGATGTTTTATTTATTACACACTAAGTTCTATTTCAATAAATATCAGAGATAAACACTTTATAAAACAAGCGAGCTCCATAGAGAGACATACTAAATAACACTTTTAATGGCTGTCCAGTAAAATTTCCCTTTTGTGACATGGCGCCCTTTATCTCCAGTATGCAGAATTAATAATAATTTTTTATGAGTACTTTATTTTGATTACTAATTTAACTATATTTTTTGTTTTATTAAATTGCTTATATGTTTATAAGAACTGAATCCAGGGATCGGCACACTTTCATTCCAGCTTTCCTGGGAATTTGGGCCAGAGAGAGGTGCAGTGTGTGTGGTAATATGCTTGTTCTTCCACCATGAAGGTTACCAACAGGGTCCATAAGTTCGATTAGGGGTGGAACATAGAAAACATGTTCTTTACCTATTGAGCCTGGGGCGACCACCGATAGAATGGCCCCTTCATTTCCCATCCTACTTCATCTGTAGTAAACTGCAGTATGGTGATATGACCGGAGTTGATGTGTGGTAAAGTAGCTTTTCTGGGATGAAAAGAAACCATAGTGAGGACAGTAAGTATGCGGCTTTGCAAAATATTTCAGTCTTGCAGCTAGATATTGTACATTTTAGCGTGGGTAGATGACAACCCTGAACAGGGATTTGCTTTAAATAAAGACTTCAGAAGCCAGTTTTGGTTTAGAAATAAACTCTTCAATAAATCAGATAAAAATATTAATCGATTCTCACCTCCAGTATTAAGCAGTGTTACCATCACCTCTTGGGAGCAGTCACTTCAAAAATGTTACCATTTGATCACCTTTTATATATTTGCAAAGCTGCACCTTTTCATCTATTATTTTCTAAACCCTTTAAGCAGGATCGATGCGATATCTCACCTCCTTAAAAGTGTCTTATTTTAGCTTTGACAAGCCCAAACATTTTGTAAAGTTGATTTCTCTCAATAGAACACTTTTCCATCCACCCCTTCATTTGCACCTGGTTAAAGTCGGAAGAAAGCCTACTTTATTTAAAAAATTATGACATTTTTAATGGGGTTTAGTGATGTTTGCTGAGCCGCTTAAATGATTAAAAAAATTTTTTCTTCTAAGCCAGTTTTCCCAAACTTTTTGTTCTATCACCTCCTTCTTCAGAAATTTTCTCATCTTCCCCAAGTTAACTCACCCATCTTCAAGTTAACTCATAGGATCCTGTTATGTCCATAACTTCTACCGCCTCCTAGACTATTTAAACCCCCCCCCCCAGGGGCAATATTGCCCACTTTGAGAAGCACTGTCCTAAGCAATAACTGTCACTACACTTTTGCATCTATATATAATGAAAACAACATTTTGTGTAAACTTGAAGATCTAAAAGAAATCAGCTTACCAACGTCATGTGACATCAGAAACATTTTAAACATCTGATATCTACTTATTGGAAATTTATAAAAAAAAATGGTTCACCTATGCCACTACCTGAGGAGGGTATCCTGGGAATGTGGTATACGCCATGTAATAGTGAAATATTATATTAATCAATATCCAATGACCAATTGTGATAGCCATAAAAGTAGGAAAAAGACCTTGCTTCCACCAATATGGCAAACCAATAGCATAAGCTATGATTATCATAGACATCATCAGAATCAGAACACTCATAACGCAAATCTAAAAAAAATGTAAGATCATTTAAGTAAAACATCAAAATTCATAAAATTAAAAAAAATTGTCTGAAAAGTTTCAATAACTTTTTGAAGAAATATTCATTGCTTACTTGAAATCTTTTAATTAAACACGAGAACCATACAAATCAAGCATTAGGTCAGTTAGGTATTAGTGTTTAATGTCACATGGACCTTAAATCAAACATTGAGTCAACTGTGAAATTCATGCATACAGGCAATTTACTACTCCTCAATGTTAAACAATAATTTTAGTTATGTAAACACTGAACGCTTCACAGCTAAGAAAAAATAAGTCACTTTAAGAATTGATCAATCTCAAAAAAGATAAATATGTAATTTTAAAAAATAAACATGAAATTTTTCAGCTATACACAATAGATGCAAGTATTGACCGAAAACAAAGATATCATTAGTGTATGTTACAATAAATGTGATAAATCTGATTATATGCATAATAGTCAGATTTTTATCAGCGGTTATGCATAATAATTGACCAGAATGGCCAGAGATTTTACAAAATCACCAACTTTATCCCATGTACTATAACACATACATTACGTTGATTGAATAAATTCAATTACATAAGATTGCACTGTGTGAGAATGAAAAATAAGCATAAAGTTGCTATATATTCTTATGTTGATAACCATTCTACAAGACTTTTACTTCAGTGACTTTAGCCAAACAAGTTCAATCGTGCATCACCCAAGTCCAGTTCGAGCAACTCAAATGTGCAGTATTTGTGATGTCTGAATTGATTTCGACCAGAAGAAAAATTTGTGTTTCTATTTCATGAATCTTGAACAGAGTTTTAGTTTTCAGATAGGTATTTAGTACCTGATTCACTATTTTCTTAATAGATGGTAATACAGGTCCTACATTGTTCCATTTAGTAGAGGATAAACCGAAAAAGTAGTGGTCAGTAATAAAACCACGCATTGGGATTGAGTGTTTCGCATAGTCGGATTTTTTAATTTCTCATTTTTTGCAAATGTTATGCCACAGTTTTTTGCGATGTCTGATTGTTGTATTGAATTTAGCATTAGTTTATACTATGTTTAGCTTCAAAATTTGGTTTATTTTGCTGCAGTTGAGTAAAGTATGACTGTAATCCATTAATTTTTTACAGGCATGTCAAAACAGTAAATATAGTGGTTATTGCATTTAAAACATTCACTGGCGATCATGTTAGGTTGTGTTGATAGCTAATGGGAGATTCATGCGCTGGCACGAAATCGGCAGTGAATGTGTTGAAAAACTTTTTTTTTTACAACACAACCATTTTTAACCTTTATATTGATACAAAAAACAAAATTAAGCAGGAAAAAAATCCATTTGTCATGAAATTTTCTGAACTATATGTCACTGCCAAGGGGTTAAAGCATTACTACTTGTTTTTTCAAAGACATTTCAATGAAATTTTTCAATTCTTCTTAGGTAACTGTAGAATACTTTCATTAATGTCTGTGTAGTCAAAATTCTTCACATATGTTCCATATGGGTTTAAATAAAGACTGTGAGATGGATCTGGATGCTCAATCAATTTGATGCCACTGGCTTCCAGACAAAGTTTAAGTGACTTTGATGTGTGAAAAAAAGCATTAACATAATTTAATATTCAGTCTCACAAAGTTATCAGAGAAGCAACTGGAAACACATTGTTCACCAGCATATCTTATCAGCAGATCAGTAGTTGAGTTCATTTATGTATGAAACTTATGCGAGTTATTCTTCCAGCTAAATTATAGATGCCCCTCAAAGGAATTGATGCATGTCAGAATGTGCTGTGTATGTGTCATGTCCTTAATGTGAAATTTGTTTCTGAAAAATCCCTCTAATGTGTTTAAAGAAGTGTTGCCATTTGTCTTCTGAACTTGGAAGCATCAACTTAGACAAGCTATTTTACCTGTTGTATAGTGCATCAATTTTTTAAATATTGTAGGCCTGATTGGTTCCTAAGAGAGACCATTTTTAATGGGAGGTGAGCTTGCATTTGCTTCTTGAAGTTAGGAAACCAACTGCTCTACTTGTCTCTATTAAAATATCATTTTTTCCCTCCCTTTTGTATTTTCTTTTAAATACTGTAAAATTTGCAATTAATTGTAAACCTTAACTTGTACAATTTTATTTTAATTAATCAGGGACAAAAAGAAATAATGTTATGTTACCATCAGTAAGGGTTTGAACATGAATCCTTGTAAGCATGTCACGATACCCACACAACTGCGTAGTAGCTTTTCTACCAGCTGCTTGTGGTTCAAGTCCTTACAGAATATGCACTTGAAACACAATTCTTCATATTTTCAGTATTATTTGTTTGCTTTACACAGCCAACTCTGAATTATAATTTTGAAGAAAAAGGAAGATTCTGCTCATACACTGTATCGGTAATGTTAAAAGCAACACATCTAGCCAATTGTATCTCTTTTCTTTTTGTCCAAAAAGCTCATTAAAAGAAAAAAAATTGTATTCAAAATGACAATTTGGACAAGGCTCTGCAATGCTTTGGGTCTTTTTTGTAGCCGGTGGAACAACTTTCACAAGTTTTCAACATGCCACCAATGGACTCAATTACTCATCAAGATAGGCTGGTGGGCAATTTGTTGACAGTTGCTTCTCTTATAACTTCAAAAGACTGAATATTTGAACATGCTAATACTTTTGTTCATATTTTGAAGTCAACTAAACTTTGGTTGGAAGCAAATGAGGTCAAATCCATTGAATGACTATCTCAAAGATGTGATTTAAACTGCCATGAAGCATTTGTGGAAAATTTTGGCTGCAGAAAAATTAGGTATAGAAAATAGGTGACAATTGTAATATAAAAAAAAATGAATTGGAAATTACATGAAAATGTCTCGAAAAAAATTTCACAATGTTTCGAAGACCTTGCAGAATTTAGCTTACTCCAGATTGATTGGAATAAAAGGCTCCTAGTACAATGGTAATTGACATAAAAAAAATACACAGCAGCTTTATATTTATTTCCAGTTCCACAACATGCATGATATTTTACTTCCCCCCTTCCAAGACTATGTATATGTCTGTGTTGCTGTTTATATAAATCTTTGATAGTGACCCAAGAGATCTTAATGATCTCCAGGGTCAAGCCGCAAAACAATTTTCAGTGTTTGCAAATATATGCTATTGAAACTCAATTTTATAAAGATACAACTTGATCAAACAACATTACGGTTATCATTTTTTTGCACAATGTTTTTTCTTTTTTTAATACTTAAATGTGAAACAGAAGAGAGACAAAAACAAACTTTATTAAATGATTAAACTTGAAATACATTGGTGTTTCTTTAGCATTTGAATTTTCCTTATTTTCAACATTATTTTAAGGCATTTATGTAACTTATAAACAGTTTTTTGAAACGGGTTATGTTTTTTCAGATTTTATATCACTGAGTGTGCTATAAGAGAGAGATTTAGATGCTAGATATAAGAATTGTTTCTAAATTAGTGTCTTCTTAGGTTTTATCATCTTATTCCATGTTGTCTTGTTTTTATGAAAGTGTATTTTTCAATGTGAACAATATTGGTTTTTTTCCAAACAATTTGATATGTTTATGCATGTTAAATCTATAATTGGCATTGTAATCAACATTTGAAAAACAAGAGACAGACAAAATTTTATTGTGAGGCTGTGAGCCTATTACAATTTTGTGCCATTGAATATATATATATTATACACTGAAGAATGAGTGAGACAATATATCAATTTGAGATAGGAGAGAAGAAAAAAAGGGGGGAAGGATTGCACTTTGAGTTAAATACATTTGTGGTACATACAGTACAAACAATACATTGAATAAAATAAGAAAAAAATGTATACACATAGAAATATTTAAAAAAACCACATGGAATAGGAGCATTAGAAGAAATATACTTCAAATAGAAAAATATATACAATATGAATCAAAGAGTGCATCAAAATATATTTATGCCTAGGCTTCACTTGCATATTCGCTTTCCACGAGAACAAAAATTTTGTCTTTGAGCAGCTACAATGAAATTGAAAATTGAATGATTGTTTGAGATAGTTTTGAGAGACCATTTTCAAATCAAAATGACTTATGAGGTTACACAGATATTTCCGTCTATATGAGCAATAAATTGAGCAATTGAAAAAAACATGGTGCCAGGTTTTGAGTTCGCTCAGATCACACATATTGCTGAAATAATGGAGAGATATTGTAAAAATTTTGACGGGAAAAAAATGTAATTATGTTTCATTCTAAGTTGTGAAAAAGGACTCTTTTCACTATGATATCGATTTTTGATGTCAAGTAATTCTCAACAAATATGTGCGATTTGAGAAACTTATAATGAGGCTGATTATTACTATTTTCCATAGCACTCAGATCGATTCTGCAACATATGTTTGCAGAATCTATGGTAGAAACTTAACAGCTGTGTTGGGATCTTGAGCAAACCACACAAACCCATAACCAGATTTTTCAAATAACAGTTGACGTCAGCAGCCTAATTAAATTTTGATTCAGTGGTCGAGCTGCTGTAAATATGATTTCCTACTATAAGTCTAGAGTCCGGCATTTTGAGAATACGTATCCAGAATTTAACAATCACAGGGACACCGGAAGTCAAAAATGATTGGTGTTGCTCGAAGAGTGATTGCTTTGCAAAATAATAAAAAATTTCGGATAGAATATAATAACTATATGGAGACCATACGTCCCACTTTCAAGTAGGATGTACCGTAATACTCCAAGCGGATGTGTGGGACCAGTTAGAATATGAATTCATTCTATAGCCATTGAATCAACACTGGAAGAATCTGCAAAATATAATATATTCTCAGCAACAAGTTGATCAGGTATCTAATTGCAGATCTGTTATGTATTATATTTATTTTGCTCATGTATTGTAAGTTCAAATTGGATTCTGTGTATGCAATGTTTGGCAGAGATAGATTGTATTTTTATTTCAACAACACCTGTCACACACCCCTAAGGGCAGTTATGGTATGGGCCATTTTTTCTAGCATGGCCCAGGTTTCTTCGATCACCTGTACCTTTGTTGAGACAGAGCGGTGGGCCATGATCTGTTCAGGAGGAGGAGGTAATGGCCATTTAATCATCAATTCTTCCAAAATTTAAACCCTCATGCTGAAATAGGTAATCTGAAATAGAGTAATTGCAGTATGCATTTTATAACTTTTTTTCCTATCAATTCAAATAAATTGTATGTTCATTAAATTTGACACATCCTTCAAACTTTAAATTGAAAACTATCACTATAGAATAATATTGCGGGTCATTTGAGTATACTGTAAAATTGAGCACAATCGACATTTTGAATTGCTAATTTATCATGTTATGTACTTGGCTATCTATGAGGGTGAACCCCAATTTTAGTAGTATCAAAATATATATTGAGGTACCTGAGGCCTTTTAAGAGCTTCATGAGACATTTTCAAGGCGGTTTCCTATCTGGGACTGGACTTACCGACTTACAGCTTACATACGTCTCGGAAATCTTTGCACCAGGTCTGATAATAATGAGATCCTCTTATGCACCTGAGGTCCCTGAGTCGTGCCTGGGTGGGCCATGTGTAAAGACGACACTGAAGTCAGGGCCAGAAATAGAGGGGAGCAAGGGGCAATTGCCTTGGGCTGCAAATTTAGGAGGCACCAGTTTCAGGGGGGAATAAAGAACATTTTAAAATTATTGAATTTTAAAGTTGTGGGAGCCGTAAAACTCTTAGTTACGACCCTGATGAAAGTAGCCCCTATGCTAGTCATTCTCAAAGTGTGCGTCGTAGCTTTCTGGAACGTTGCGACAAGTTGGTTTATTGATGTGTGCCCATTCAAGACTTTGAAGTGGTCCTTTTTAAATTATTCTAAGTGAGTCAAGCATGAAACATGAAAGACAAGGGAGCTGTGTGTGGGAAAAGTTTGAGAAATGTCACCTAAGCTCACAAAACTACTTATTATGTGGTTATTTAGGGGGGGGGGAGCAAGTGAACTAACAGATATGGGAAAAAAGGTTAATAAACGCACTGCTATACACAGGGCTGCCTTTATCAGACATGGAGCCTGGTGTGAAAATTATTTCGGGGCTCTTTAGCCCCGATTTTATACATTTTGGGGGTATGGGGGAAATCAGGCATTCAAAGATTCATGCGTTATCACAGAATATGAATACAGGAATACTGAAAAAATATGGAAACACTTAAATTTTAACTTAACACTAAAATTTATTAAAATTTTGAATCAATGAAAATTTAATTAACGGTATTATTGAATAAAACTGGTATTGATTGAAATTCAAAATTGATGAAAGGGAAAAATCTCAGAATTGATGAAAATTTTAGAATCAAATCAGTAAAAATACAGGCACCTTGTTTACTACAAAAAAATACGCAGTTGATCCCGCTTATAACATTCCCACTTAGAAAGTGTTTTCCCGCTTATTACGATTTATTTTCATGGTTTCAATCCTAACTAATTCTCAAAAGCATTTCCCTTTTACAGCGTTTTCCCACTTACATTTTTCATGACGGTTTTTCGAAAACGTCATAAGCGGGATAAAGAGTATATATATATATATTTGATGCATGCACTGTAAATATTTTTTCACTTCTATTATAGTAAGTGTGGAATCACCTGAATCACGGGTCCCAGTGTGATCGCACCTGTCGCACACCCTCTAAGGGCGGCTCTGGATGTACACACACATTATGTAGTACTGTACATATAGTGTAACCCAGTGATTTCCAAACATTTTCGGTTCATGGTGCCATTTGTATTAGAGCTGAAAAATTTTGATTATTTTTTTTCATCCTCAGTCCAGCCTAACAGAAAAAGAACTATAATACTTTCTTTGTGGCTTGCACCAGGCCTGCGCTACACTGAGACATTTTCTTTTTTGGCCACCCAGTCACTATATATGAACTTCTTGTTTCAACAACTAGAAACGGATGCCGTAACTAATTAAAAACTCTTGTTCCTTGACTCTAGATTTGTCAATACTGGGTTTTATTTCTGCATTAGCCATCACCACACACACAGGTCTGGGAATTTATTCTATTTCTCTCTTATTTTTTTCCGGTCTGCGAATATTTTCACCGGTCCACAGACGTGAGAAAATTTAAGAAATCTGTTGTACAGTTTACCATAACAAATTTTTTAATAAATCATACTATTGAATTACTGAATGGATACAATGCCATGGTACCGGAACACAAATTGGAAACCACTTGTACAGCAAATCTAAGCCTTTTGTTCTCTGCGAAACAAGAAAATATATCTTTGAAGAGCAGTGGCTCTTACCCTTTTTGTCCATCCCGCACTCCAAGTGCAGGACGGAACCACCCACCTTCCTGCACTTCCTTGAATAATCAATTTTCTATTCGCTATTTTTTTCTTCAACAAATTACATTAATTATCTGTATTTAATGAATTTTTATAAACTCTTTTACTTATTATTCAATTTCTTTTTTTTTTTGGCGACTATTAACATTTATTTGTGGTTTTTTTTCAATAAATTCAAAAACTAAACTAAAAAAGTTACTTTTTTGGCATTTTTCGAAATTTGGGAAATGGTTTCAATGAGTTGTTCTTCACTTATTGATTCCAGCCGGTACAAAACTATACAGGGTGTCCTTTTAGTCCTATCTCAGCCCTTATCTCATTAAGCACTCATCATAAAGAAATGGTTCCAATTTTAAAAATGCTCAAAATATATTGAAAAAAAAAAATCACCCTGTACCAATTTTCAGAGTGAAATTAAGAACCACTACTGTAGAGTTATTAGCGTTATACTGGGAGGCAGTTTACTTAGACTAAAGCCATTTCTAAACAAGATTTGAAAAAAATATCATGGAAGAGGGACTTATCTGAGAGTATCAAGTATCATTGTCATGAGGTATCACAAAAAAATATTGTTGGTATGAAACAGTATCTCTGGGTATGAGAGACAGAATACACTATTACAAAGGTAATAATTACTATACAGAAAGTAGTTAAGATAAAAGGCAACGCACTGAACTATAAAATCTGCTCCCCTTCATCAAGAATCCATATGCAATATCTTTGAGAAAACATTTTTTTTTTCTTTTCTCCTCAGAGTGAGAACTTCCCATAATAACCAATAATAAATACTGATGGCGAATATGTATATATCATATGGTCAAGAAAAACAAACATATCTTAAGCAAAGGCAAGTAAAAATATGATTGCCTTTTCTAACTTCACTAGGCTAAAATTCATCGCAAATGTGGGAACATGGGTTTAACAAGCAATTTCTGAACTGGTTTTTTTTTCGCCATATGGTCACCACTGAATTCGGAGGCTGATGGAATAAAAACGTCTTTGGAAAACTGTCCTGGAGCGAGGTCTATCCCGTCTTTCTTTTTAATTGCTTAGTTTTGGAGAACAGTCTTTAGCTGTGACATTTCTAGGGTTCACAATGATGGATGAGTAATAAAAGAGAGGGCATATGTGTGTGTTCAGAGTACAACAATTTCGTTTTTGTTCCCTCATTATATTTTTTACAAAGAGATTTGACATCTCTTCCCAACAATCTGGTCCTTTCGTGTACAGCCCAATCTGTGTTTTGAATTACTGTAGGTTGGACGACTGGACAATGGCCATTCCAAAGTACCACTAGTTGCGATTGCCATGACTGGAAGACAACGTCAGGTTTTGTCTAGCTCTAGTTTGAATTAATGAAAACACTCTACTTCAAAAAGAATTTGAGCAACAGTGGTTTCAGGAAATGGAAAGAAGATACAAAACTACAATGCAAAGTGGGGGGTGTCATCCCTGCTCATAAAAACGCACTAGGGATAAAGAGGGAGACAAGCAGACACTTTGTGTGGCCGTTTTTGAATAGTAATGGTGGGCAAGATTTGCATTGAGAAACTCTTGTCTTTTTGCGGGCCAGTAGACCAGCCAAAAGTAGCGGGTTTTTTACTGTTGTAAGTATGTTTTTCAGGGGGCAAAACTAATGCCAAATAAATTAGGATCCATATTTAGAATTATAAAAATTTTTTAGTCATATTTGGAAGGGCACTTTAAATTAGAAATTACCTATTGGCTGAATTTGAATGGTGTTGCTCAGCCAGGGGTGTCGGATGTATTTTCAACCCGTGGGTGCTCACACCGGTGTACGGGGGGGGGGGGTCCCCTTCTCTGAAGGAAATAAAAAATTGAAAATGTGTTTGTAAAAAACATATTTTGATTTTTTCCTGTTTATATTTTTGTAGAAACACTATAATAGCGGTTCTCAACCAGTGCTCCGCGGAGCCCTTATGGTTCCACGTGCACTTCTTGGGAGCTCGCAGTTGCTCCAGGGCAATAAAATAAATCAGTGAATCTGATAAATACAAAGAGGCTTGTGTGCGGTGCTTCGTCATGGAAATAATGTACTATAAAGAGTTCGCGTCACAAAAAAGTTGAGAGCCGCTGCTGTATATTTTGGGCAGGGTGAACCAAGAGAAAATTTTCATCCATGCGAAACATTGGTTCAGCGTCCCTTTGGCGCATCAGTTAAGAGACTCCGAAAATTCTCAAATGTTTTCTCAGCTAGATAAAATGTATAGTTTTATCGTATATTTGTTTTCCGTATATTTATATTTCATATATTTGCCGCACCACAGTCATTTTCTGCACACGAGGGCTAATTAGACCAGGACCTACAATTTATTGCCGATTCGAATGGCAGCCTTTTTTATACTCACCGAGAGGCTGGTGCACTAACCTCTTGGTGTGGGACTTCCCCAGTGGAAATCTTTTTCTGTGGTCATGTGGTCGTTTCTGTTGTTCCCCGTGTCAGGAATGTTTCTGACAAGAACGAATTGGGTATCGAACTCGTGACACCTCTAAAGATACTTATATGGTAATTTAGGGAAGTTACCTCGCCCAATCTAACATAAATTACTTTTTGCCGAGAATCATCAGTCCAATATAATTTTAAAGATGAAGTTTCAGTCGAAATATTTTTTTCTTTTAAAAATACGAAAGATGTCTGGGAGATTAGCCTAGGTAAGTTTTCTTTCTTTCTCTTTTTGGTTTTTTGTTTAGTCATAACGAGCACACTGTCATTCGTCTGTCAGTGACATTTTCGAGTGGGGTGGTTCAAATGGTGATTGCTATGCCTGGAAGGCAACGGCAGGTTTTGTTTGGTATGCTGGCAAGTTCCGCCAAATAAAAGACAACATGCACAGATGATAGTGGGGTGGGAAGAAGCACTGAGAAAATAGCTAAC
Source organism: Pholcus phalangioides (assembly GCF_987345545.1). Lineage (NCBI taxonomy): Eukaryota > Metazoa > Arthropoda > Arachnida > Araneae > Pholcidae > Pholcus > Pholcus phalangioides. The sequence continues at coordinate 29,121,703 of NW_028301604.1, read as the reverse complement.
TATATGTTTGACCATGAAAGAACAAAACATAACAAAACATTTCCCATTGGGATTAGGAATTTTGTCTGTGTCTTTTTTCCACAAACATCAAAATGGAAAGTCAATGTGAATAGAAGAACGACGAGATTTCTATTGGTTTGAGGAAGGGGTACTTCTGTATTCCACGGACCCTTTGTGGTGGTCGCAGATACCCCATTATAGGATAATATTCAGTATATAATAAAAGAAAAGAGTAAATTGCTTTTATATATATATATATATATATATATATTCTCATGGAGAGGCTACGATTTTTAGATACTCGCTCTATATATATATATATATATAGAGCGAGTATCTAAAAATCGTAGCCTCTCCACGAGAAGGAGAGGGGCTAACAGGGCTCCAGCCCTGAGAGAGTTCCTATTTTCGTATTTTTTTATACTACAAATTTGTTTTAGAGCTTCTCGTGTAAAAACTTGGGCTTGGGCCGTCATTTTAACTTTTTCTGGGAAGGGGGGGGGGCAAAGCACATGTACTCAATGTAGGTATATATACGGGGTGATTATAAAAAAACTATCCCGACATATGGGCCCCTAACTATCATACCATTCACAGAAACTGAATGAAATTTTGGCATAAGGTATTTTGAGGTATGCACTCAAGAATGATATGGAAAATAACAGTGCCACTCTAACAGTTACGGTTACAGTGAGAAAATTTCGAAAATATCAAATGGCAACACCAAGTTTTTTGTATTGGAATGCGAACTCCATACAGAAAAACACTAAATAGCGTTGGAATGGCACCTGTAGCACGAAAATCCTCGGAGCAAGGCAAGGAAAAAGTAAAAAGGACTTTGCCGTGCACCAGAGCATTAATGTTCGTTTCATTCGTCACACCGTTTCTTTGGCTGAGATCCCAGCCTGATTAGTCCTCTACAAGGTCATGTGGAAAATTTGTGAAACACAATAAAATGCTTTATTTTATGCTGCTTCTCTGTCCTTATTGGTTGTCCTCACTTGTAGCCTATCTACCGCCCGTGATTTTCATGCTACAGTTGCCGTTCGAACGCTATTTAGGGTTTTTCACAATGGAGATCACATTCCAATACAAAAAACTTGGTGTTGCCATTTGATATTTTCCAAATTTTTTCACTGTAACCGTAACTGTTAGAGTGACACTGTTGTTTTCCATATCATTCTTGAGCGCATACATCAAAATACCTTATGCCAAAATTTCATTCAGTTTCTGTGAATGGTATGACAATTAGGGGCCCATATGTCGGGATAGTTTTTTTATAATCACCCTGTATATATTTATATATATATATATATGCCATTTTTAGTGTATTTTCAAAAGCCGGGGGTGGGGGGTGGCTTGGGCTCTTCGAAAAATGTCAGCCTGGGGACCCGGCTTCAGGACATGGGATGCTGAAAGTGCCTCCCCTTTTCAAGCAATTGCTATTCATGTACCCCCAAGTGGGTTTTCAGACCAGAATTTTTAAGGACATCTTTCAAATACATTTATCATGTGGGAAAAAAATTAGACCTTTGGCTGACTTTTTTTGGTTTCCAATGGCCGGGGGGGGGGGGGCATGTTTACATTAAAACCTTCAGGAAACTTCCCCTCGGTTGGAATGTACACCATTTATCATTCACTTTTTAATTATACCAGAAGAAAAAAAAAATCAAACGATTTGGTATTGTTAAGAAAACTATTGTATATTGGCTACAGCTCATTATCATAGATTTTTGACAGGGTCAAAATTTTTTCTCTTATCCTTTTTCTTTATACGCATCATTTCCTGGCTACATCTTTTTTTTTTTCATTCATGAATTTTAGAACATCAAATATCCTTATGTACACTAGCACCATTCCTTAAATACAGTGACAAACAAATTGATAATTACAGTTCTATTATCACGTTAAATATATTTCTACCAGGGGGCAGCTCGTCATGAAGGCGGCTAGAGCCATCAGTTTAATGCCCTGAAACGTCTAAATGATAATTCAATGTATTCGAGTGTGGATGACATAAAGCATGACAAATAAAAAAAAATTAAAAACACAAAAAATTTAGTTTTACTGCAGCGTATGAACAGCCAATCATTCATTGGTTACGCAAAACTGTTCCTGCATTGAATGAACAATGAATATTTGTACAAGGATGATGGCATTCTCCGCTACCATACGAAGGTTTTTTAACAACTGGCTGTTGCGAAGGTATATTTTGGAAAGAGAAAAAATTCAACTGCCCCTGCGGGGAATCGAACCCACGTCCTTTCACTTTCCAAGTGAACGTACTAGACTACAGAGGCACCGAATCTCTCAATCTTTCCTTGAAGCTCGTGTACACTGAAAGGGACCGTACATGGACGGCCAGACCAGACTCACGCCAAGCTCACTGTTGTGGCGTTCACCCGGAAAGTGAAAGGACGTGGGTTTGATTCCCCGCAGGGGCAGTTGAATTTTCTCTTTCCAAAATATATCTTCGCAACAGCCAGTTGTTAAAAAACCTTTGAATGAATATTTGATTCGGCAACCCCCATCCATCCTGAAATAAAATTTCCTGCCTGGAGCTGCCACTGAATTCTACCTCGGAAATACTGTATAGCGGCACCCTGCCTTGACCTATCTCATGGCACACCTCTTCAGGAATCACTGCTCTACTCGGCACTGTTTAATTTCGAAAGTCAAAAATACAGCTTCAAATGAAACCATGACTCCAGAAGCGCACACAGAGAAGGGACAAAGACGGCCCTTGCTCTTGCTCGGGTGATCAGAAATAGATGGTTCAAAAAATTCGAAGAAAAATATAATATTTTAACTAAATTCCTTCATCTTGAAATGCTAATTTTTTAACGTTAGTAACGCAAGATTTTCCGTAAGATACTCCCTGTATTTCCTCCCCTCCCCGCCATGGCCTCCCACATGCTGCCGCAGGACTCCCAGACCAGACTTTTCATGGGTCTCTGCAAAGAGAATTTGTTGTAAGGTGAAAAACTGGGCTTCTGGACTGGAGCAAAGCCTCCTAGATACTACTCTCTGGGAGGTTCTGGATTCTCTCTAGGCGGCTTTGGCTGAAGCCCTGTCAGTCCCGAATTCAGGGGAGTCATGATTCTTTTCACTCCAAAAGTAAATTCAAGTAATCAACTAAATTTCATGCTATTGCGATTCAGTTCTGAACATGTCAGACCAGACATGCCCGGGCTCTGTCTCCTCAGGGATATAAGCCCTTGACTGTGTGGACCATGCTGGGAAGTTTTGAGCATCTAGCAAGGATTTTTTTAACAAATATTTTTCTTGCGTAATACAAGCGAAAAGACTAACTACTATACTGACGCAGCGCTTGTTCCAAAAAATAGGAAGTTTAGTTTTTATTTTGCGCTAAACACTGTATTTACATTTGGGGGGGGGGGGTGGCATGAAAAATCCAGGTCTGGGATTCAGTGAAAGAAGCAAACCTGGAGCGGCTTGATACCAAGGTGTGGGGTCCCAGCATCAAGGGCAGCTCCTGACTAAACTATCAATAGTGTGAGACGTAGTTTTGGTTCTCTTCTGGCGTATAAGTTGTAAAATGACCCTGAGAACCCGCCGCTGTATTTTTGAACTCTAAACATGCTTAAAAAAATTATTTCTCTCCTACGAATCATTTACAGTTTGAATTTTATTGATACATAGGTGCTGGAACCTAGTGGCTGAGACCGTTTCAGATCCTTCCCCCAAATAAATTTTGTGAGGGGGCTGAGCGCCTACAATAATTAATGAATATAAAATGCAATGCAACGCAACGTTTGCACCTTCCCCAGTGTACGGGCTCGGGACCGGACGATTGGGAACTTCCACCCCCCCCCCCCTCCATGTTTTCTTCATGTTGGTGTCTCTGACTGACAAAATATTTTTTCCGAGTTTTTCTGCTAGAATTCTTCTCTTTTTTTATTTAGCACCAAAGCTGCCCCTGCCCAGCATGAAACCTTTTGCTATCTATTAATATAAAGTTTTTACATAGCAGTGGGTTTTCAAAGTGTGCCTCGAGGTTCCTAGGGGTGTCACTGCAAGTTTGCAACATTGATGCGAGTCAGTTCCGTGCTCTAATTTTTTTTTCTTTCTCTGAACTGTTCTGGAATGCCGCGGAGAAACGATGGCTAGGAAAAAGAGAGTTGACAAAACTTCGAGAACCCTTTGATACTGTATAAATGGAATTATTGCTTACCTACTTACTTCAAAAAGATGGTCCAAACACCCAGAAGAAGTCTTATCTTTAAGTTTAAAGGAAATGATTATAACAGTTTAAAGGAAATGAACGGCATGAATGTCGAAGCCACTCTGTCAAGATCACATAAGCAAATTACCCCATATATCTGCCGGTATCAGTCACAAACAAGGAGACAAATTTTTCTAAAAAAAAAAACCAGCATTCTCTTCGGGCATTCACTTGGTCCTCTGAAAACATGTGTCTGGATCTGATGAAAGAAGGTCAATGCAGAATTTCATTTATTGTAATAAAACACGCTTTTACCCTTGAGGCAAAAGAGGGACGCCTGCTGAGACACAATCTGAAAAAAAAGGATGTATGCTCTTTCTTTCTCTACGAAAATACCCTTCCTAGGTGCTTGACCATGCAATTAACTACTGGACACGTGTATAGATAAAACAAACCGACAAAATAAGCCTAGTATAGGGTGAAAAAAATATTTTTTTGTTAGTTTTTTTACGAAAGCAATCAGTAAATGGTTTCCGTTCTAAACTGTGGATGCTCAAGCAGCCATAGCACCCCGGGCTCCGATACCACTGCTAAAACATATGGTGTCTCCCATCCCTTAGGAAAAACCGGGAATCTTTTTTGACACAAGCAAAAATTGAGGGAAGAAGGGTGGGCCCTCTGTATCTTAATTTATCGGTGAATTTAAAGGCTATATCAGTTGTTTTGAAACCAGAGGCTCCAGCAAGATTAAAGATGCATTATGAGGGAAAAAATAGGCAGTTATTTTTTCTTTCCAATTTTTTTACACGTTCGATATTTGCGAAAAAAATGAAAAATTTATGTATGAGATTTTTATTTCTGAATCAATTCTGTGGGTGCTCTGCCCCATTCTACAAGAGAGTGTGGGTGCTCGAGCACCCACAGCACCCCCGGCTCCGACACCACTGTGCTCAGCAATACCATGCAAGTGATTGGTATTGCTCGAGCAAATATCTTCCAGCGTCCCTGAACAATCAACTTTATAAATGTAATAGATAAAGAAGTATATCTGAGTTCCAACAACAATATGTGATTTGGAGTATATTTTGACAAATAATTTTTCAATGGAAAAAGAGGAGCATTTGTCGAGTTAGTGAAGGTGATGCATTGACCGAATTGGTGAGCCATAGATCAAAACAGAAGTTACCATACCATTAAACAGTTTAAACCAGCTATAAGGTGAACTGTGTTTGCCTCCCAGAAGAATAGGCCATAATGCATGTATTGCAGATATACCCTTCGCTTGGAAATAATTTTTTGCCAAATACTACGTTCCAGAGGAAGAAAAGGGAATTTCAAGGTAAGTATAAGAATTAAGGTATCTAAGTTTTTATTTTGGTAAAAGAATGTATTGTTTTTGGACTCCCCCCCCCCCCCACCTTTATGGAAGACCAAGACGTTTGTTTTATTCACATTAACCGTTATAGTTCCCTACAAAAAATTGCTCTAGAATATCAATTTTTCTTCTTAAATTCATAGGGGAGTCTGCCAGTAATACTGCGTCATCTACGTACACCAAGATATTGAGTTGTGTTCCATCAGGGAAAGACAAATCTTTTATTTCCGCAGAATTTAAGCGAATTATGAGTCAAATGAGGTCATTCAAAAACAGAGAGAACAAAATGGGACTCAGAATTTTTCCCTGAAGAACACCAGAGTTAATTTCGAAAACCTCAGTACATTCTAATGAGCAGCGCACCCTTGCAGCGGCTTTTTTATTTTTGTCAGCGAGAATGGAAACAAATTTCGCACTATGATTAAAATCCTGGAGAACTGGCCAGAGAATTTGGTGGTGCACTGAATCAAATGCGCTCTTGAAGTCAATAAAGCTGAGAACAGTTTTCCTCTCTTTTGTTTTAATTTGTTTCGAATAAAGTAGTTCAAAATGAACACTTGACCCATGCAACCATATTCTTTTCTGAAATCTGCTTGTTCCTGGAGGAGAATGTCATATATGTTTAACCAGTTATAGAGTCTGGAGTTTAAAATTGATGTAAATATTTTTGTAATAACTGGTACGAGGGAAATTTCTCTAAAATTTTCTGGGTTATTATTAACATCACCCTTTTTTGTGTATTGGGAGATAATTATTTCAATTCAAGTTTCAGGTAGATTAATGGAGGTAAAGATTTTATTGAAGGTATCTGTAAGAGTAATCATGGAGGAATCTCCCAAAAATTTGTGTTTTAAGTAATCCCAACCTGCAGCTATACCACATTTTATAGTTTTTGAATACTGTTTACTTCATGAAAAATAATATCAGAATCCAAAATTGAGTTTCTCTCTCAATTGCATAACAAATATTATTTAATGGCGATTCCATTCATGTTGTATTACCATTCACTTTGTACGCAGTTGAAAAATAATTGAGCCATGTTGATATATTGATTTCAGAATGGAGGGATTTTCTCTCTCTCTTGTTGATTGATTGTACAATATATTGATTGTTGTTCAAGTGGAATTTGATAAAATCATATTGTATGATACATGGTAATTAGCTCAGCTGAATAAAGTCATTCTTTAGTTCTAACATTCTGTGGTGTTTGGTCAGAACGTAACTCCAAAATCACATTTTTGAGATATAAGCATTTTCATTGTCATTTTAAAATCAGAAATAAAACATACACACAAATGCAAATGAAAATATCATACATTAGCATGTTGTTTAGCCGTAAGCTCATATTTGTGTATTTATCTCACTTCTAATTAGTTATAATTAGCAAGACTTACTACTAGATCAAAAAGCCATTTTTTGGAGATATCATGTTCTGACCAAACACCACAGATATTTTTAAATAAAAATGAATTTCTTATGTGGAAGTTTTATTTTGGAGAATCTCTCGCAACCTCATGCGGGTTCGTGACTCACGCTTCGCGCACCACTGGTTTAGGTTCTTGAAATATGTCACTTTTTTTTATTGCATAAGTACCTATAAGCATTCCGTTGTAGTTTGTATTGTGTAAAATTATGATTATTATAGCACCTGCTCAAAATCCTCTGGTTGTTTTTCATATCTCCCTTCTAGAAGTCTGACACTCAACATCGAACCAACCAAAGCGTCCATTCTGTGTATTAAAGCCACTGATGACCTTGATTTTTTTATTAATCCATGATTTCTTGCGGTCTGCATCAGAAATGGAACGATTTATTCTGTGCCGATATCAGGATCAGCAGAGAATCCAGAGTCGATATTGTTCACGAATTTAGAGCCAGCTTCACTATTCCAAAGGGATTTTAAAAATCCGGTATTTATATTTGGTTTCTCAAAATACCGTATATACTCATGTATAAGCCGACCCCCTACTTCAGGACCACCAAAACCACAATAAATTTAAAATCTGTGTATAAGCCGACCCCAAAAAATCTGTGCGTTTTAGAGAAAAAAATTCTTACATTTTCATGAAAAATGAATAGCTTGTGGAAATTTACAATAGAGAATGATTCAAACTTTTAATTCATTCCTTCTGAATCTCCAAGCTAATCGTAATCCATCAGATCATCATCATAGGGGGTGCGGCATCTTTGTTTTTATCCTCATCTGTGCTGTTATCGTCATTGTTACCTTCAAAGAGGATATCTTCAATGCCATCCATAGAATTGCTGATGCAACACTTTTTGAAGGATCGGATGATAATTTCGGCGGAAACAGAATTCTACGCCTAATGTACCCATTGATACACTAGGCCAATGTCAGGTTTCTTCAAGGCACCACTTTTTTGTAGTTTCTTTATCATAAGAACTCATCCATTCGATCCACAAGTTCCTCAAATAGTCTTTGAGAGGCTTGTTGATGCTCACATCTAAAGGCTGCACAATCGATGTTAGCCCACCTGGTATCAAAGCCAATGATGTTCTCAATTTCTTTGCCTCGGCTTTGACATTATTGGTTCTGTGGGGTTTGAACATATCCCATACCAATAATGCCGGTTTCTCGAACACTGCTACAAAAATGACTACTGATTGCGGGGTCAATATTTTCTCATCAAAAACTGACCCGAGTATAAGTCGACCCTCCCCCCACACTTGAGGAACAAATTTTTCCACAAAAGAACTCAGCTTATACACGAGTATATATGGTAATTAGTATCCATTAAATATAAGGTTGCTATAATAGGGAAATGATCAGAACTGAGTTTCGGGATAACTCAAATTCAACTGTTTGATGGTATACATTTGCAGATACAATAATATAATCAATGACACTAGCACCATTTTGATTAAAGAAGGTGAAATTACCTAGGTTGTCTTGGGGAAAATTGTCGTTCAAAATAAATAAATAATCTAACATACATAGCTCATTTAGCAGCTTACCTCTATGGTTTACGACAAGGTCGTTTGATCTGTGATAAATGAGTTCATCATCAAAGAAAGAGGGATTAAGAGCATATGGATTGCCAATGCGAGCATTCAGATCCCCCCATGCTGATAATGTTTTCACAGTTAAATGTATTTATTAAAGTAAATAGGTTGTCAAAATCTTTGTCAAAATTGAATCTTGCTACTTTCCCCCCCACCCCAATGTGGAGTTTATTAAATTCAAAATAATCAGCTGATAAAAAAATGAAAAGATTAGTAATTTTTAAAATGTTTATATTTGTTCATTTATTTTGATCGCACCCAAGAATTAGGCCACCACTGGGTCTACCAATACATGATTTGGACGCCAGACTTTGGATAGTTTTATAATTCTGCATTTGGGTTGGCAATTTAAATTCCGTAGTATGCCAGGTTTCCACCAGCGAAAAAAAAATTGCAATCCGTGAAATCATCCCAGAAATTAGGATATTCATATGTGTTATACAATAAGGCAATATAAAGTGCAATATGTTTCTGGGGATCTTTTTTGAGACTTTCAGTTTTTTCCAAAGATATAAAGTTTTGATTAGAAGTTGATTCATCATTATACTTACAAGGATCTATATTGCAAACAGGCCGGCCATAATTTATAAATTTGGAGTATGTACTTTAATTATGCCTGTACATTACGGATTACAAATAAAAATCTTGTTATCTATTATTAGTTTGTACATCAACATTTTTGCATTCTTACCCTGTGCGACCGCCTATTTTCTTCCAACATTTAACAGACTCGTTCTTTTTGTGACGGCTGGTGAATAATCCTGAGAGACCAATATGCCAAGGGATTTCAAGTCCTTCCATTTTTGCAGGATTGTATTATGATCATCAGTGGAGGGTAGGGTATGCGAGCGTTGAGATCAGTGCCAGTTTTCAATTGTAGATTTTCATATCCTATGGGCCCTGTTGATGTGAAAAAGGTGAACACTCCCACTTTTTCACACAAGTTCTTGATTTTGCCCTTACACACATCCCATGTTTCAGCACATTGGAACCCCGAAAAACACCAGATTAACATGACGAGAACAGTTTTCGAAGTCAATATTTTATCTTAACTCAATTATATCTTGATCATGATCCAGTCGATGACAAAGCTCCTGTACTTCTGCAGCCATTTTGGAGTTTTCAGTACGGAGGTCATCTCTCTCTCTCTCGTTTAGCCACGTCTAAGTCCACCAGGATTCTGCACAGCGAGTTTTTAACCGATTGAAACTGCTGTGACAAATTGGCAAGCTCTCCCGTATTCCGCAATGAAATAGAAAAAAAAAATGTAACAAATCTGTTAATAGAGAGATATAGATGGCTTTTTTCTCAGCCAGAGATATCAAGGAAACAGTTATTTTCCGGATATTATGCTGAGGTGAGCTCAGAAAGAAAAGTCATCACGTCTCCGCCGGGACTCGAACCCAGGCCCTCTTGCATACCGGGCAAGCGTGCTACCATCTACACCACTGGAGACACATGAATCTGCCTTCCAAATTTCACGCACTGTGTCGTGAGGCGCTGAAGTAGGTATGCTGCCCGGTATGCAAGAGGGCCTGGGTTCGAGTCCCGGCGGAGACGTGATGACTTTTCTTTCCGAGCTCACCTCAGCATAATATCCGAAAAATAACTGTTTCCTTGATATCTCTGGCTGAGAAAAAAGCCATCTATATCTCTCTAAACCGTCCCACCCGGGGGCCATTTCCTGAAGTTAAGAGAGGCTACTAATGCCTCTACTTCAGCGCCTCACGACACAGTGCGTGAAATTAGGAAGGCAGATTCATGTGTCTCCAGTGGTGTAGTAGATGGTAGCATGCTTGCCCGGTATGCAAGAGGGCCTGGGTTCGAGTCCCGGCGGAGACGTGATGACTTTTCTTTCCGAGCTCACCTCAGCATAATATCCGGAAAATAACCGTTTCCTTGAAATCTGTTAATTTTTGCATGGGTTTTGCAGCTTCGACATGCGATAAAGTATAAAAATCACAAAAATAATTTGCTCTAAACTGCTCATCATAAATGATTAAACCATTTATTGGTAAGAAACATATATTTATTTTGACAAGATCATATTATAAACTTTCTCGTACTTAATTTGACACGATCGTTTTACACCTTTTTTGTCATATTATGGAATTACCGAAAAAAAGTTTTTGTATTGAACGGTGTATTACAAAACTGTGTGTACACAAAATCTTATTTATACTGAATTACATCATTTTTTAGCTAATTTTGAAGCCTATTTCATATTCATAAACAAAAATTTTTCCGTTATTGAATACACAGTTAAACAACGTTGAATAAAAGTAAGGAAAAACCCAGGAACAGAAAATAAATCTGTTTTCACTACGGAACACTGTTTCTTCACAGCTTTCGTCAATTTGACCTAGTCCACGGTTCTAGGTATACCGAAAGTGCAGCGGTTCTAGTGTTAATCTACAGGGTGTTTCAAAAAGAATCATCTGATTTAAAAGAATCATAATTATTCAACTTTTAATTCATTTTGATCGAATAATGCATAGGTAGAAAAAGGAAACTTGAGTTTCATACAGTTGCCAACAGGTAACGCTAACGCTCTTCCTTCAGCTGCTTGAAACTGGCTTTTCCCACAGTTAGAAACCTATTTGGATGACTTCATTTTCCAGCAGGACAGGGCACCACCACACCGGAGCTTGGATGTTCGAGAATTTTTTAACAAGCACATTCCTAAATGATGGATCAGCTACACAGGACCTGAGGATTCAGTTAAACATTGCTGGCCTCCAAGATCGCTGGACCTCACAGTGTGCAATTTCTTCTTGTGGGGGCTTATAAAAGACTACGTTCATGTGCCTCTCCTTCCAGCAACATTAGCCGAACTAAAGATACACATAACAGCAGCTGTGGAAGCAGTGGATGCAAACATGCTCGCAAAAGTTTGAGACGAGTTTGACTACCGTATAGACATATGCCATGCATCCCAAAAGGTGGACATATTGAGCACCTTTAATTTTGTTTGTAAAAAAAACATTGATTAGTCATGTAATATAAAATTAATCTTAAGTGTCTATGTTCAATATTTTTCATAACATATACATTTCAAATCAGGTGATTCTTTTTGAAACACCCTGTAATATTATGGTGGGAAAGAATGAAATTTTTAAACAGCTGTGATTGTGTTGAAATGTAAGTTGCCTTGCAAGTTCAGCAACTTCAAAAAGATTTTTATTATTTTTTTTTAATTTATCCGCTCATTTTTGGAACTAACGCCACATAATTTTTCCTGATGGATGCCATAACAAGAAAAGGTTTAGTTTTGTTACACCATGTTACACTGAGTTGATAACAGTGAAGAACAATTTTTAAACTGTCATATTTCTTGTCAATTAAAGTAATTTAAAGTTTTTACATAGATAAAGAACTTGGTATTTAAATACAGCGTGGGCAAAAAGTCTGTAGAAACTTGAAAAATTCATAAAAACCGGAAAAATAACTGAAATAAAAAAAAACAGCTTGCGGTGTTAGCATCGCTACATCACTGGTATTTTTTTAAGACAGGGAAAAAAATAACTCAAAAAACAGCTGATAGGTGATGCTGACATATACAAGTCAAAGAAAAGATGCGCAAATAACGAACAGAATGCCTCCAAATCGTTCATTACAGCAGTATGTGTTCCACATGACCACCACCACAGGGGATATCATATTGCAGGCGAGTCACAAATCCAGCAACGGCAGAGTACAGCAGGCCCACATACACGGTTTACAATGGTGAACTGTTTGTGGATTAGGAGCGCAAGTTGTTATAACCGTCTCATTTGCGTATTTTCATCGAAGTCACTTGTACCATCGACACCTATCAGCTGTTTAGCAATGCTAACCCTGCAAACCATTTTTTATTTCGGTTATTTTTTGGGTTTTTATTCATTTTTAAAGTTTCTACGGACTTTTTGGCCATCCTGTATAAAGGTAATAAAACCTTTTCAAATGGATACTATATCAACATTATGGTTAATAGTGGCAGTAAATTATGTGATTGCATGACTATGAAATGTTTCTTAACCAGTCAAGTGGTTAAGACAGCGTTTGCCGTCGCTGCCATACATAATGGAGTTGCCTACGACGGCATTTGCCGACACATCGACTTTTCTGTCTTTTTCACATAGAAATGACAAAATAATTTGTCATACATGTGCTGCCATCTCTGTACAGCCATCCTTCTACTTTATTATCTCATCACTATATGGAGTTGACAATTATATTTCAAGGTCTGAGATTATTATTACTATTTTTATCTTTGTAATGCTTTGCAAAGCTGCATCCCCATCGTTTTTGTTTCAATTTCCAACTCCCTTGCGAAGATGCATCTGTTTTATTACTCATATATCTTTTAGCAAAGGTTCAACTACTATGGTTCACATAAATCCATCAACAGCATTTCTTTTAGTCACAGGACATTATGACCACCCCTCCCCACTTTTGGGGTGTCATATTATGTCTCGACACATTCAAGCTATAAAAAAAATATTTTAATATTTCAAACTTCCAAGAAAAGTGAAAGAGCGTGCACATCTTCAAAAAAAAGTGGGCACTGCGGGTAACGCTCGGAGAAATTAATTGGACAGTTGACTGGTTAATGAATCGGTTTCTTCCATTTCTTCTGCATTCAGGGAACGAAACCTATTCTTTCTAGATGGTTTTTCCATGTTTTTTTTCACAATTTTTTCCACCTTGGAAGAAACTTCTCAACCCTGACTAATGTAAAATAAATTGTTATATTTTTTATCTCTCTGTGTTAGGTTCCTCTATATTTTTTTTTTGGGAGGGAGTGGAAATTGAGGAAGGGAGGAGTCATCAAAAAAGACAAACATAATTAAATTACAGAAATGAAGAATATCAACACAAAATTATGAGCACACTGGACAAATATTAATTAAGAGTTTACAAAAATTCTAAAGGGCTGTTTGGATAGACTAAAATTAACAGGATAAGTGTAACTCATTTTTTTTTTTTTCAAGCCGAGCACAACTCAGGTCTATTGTCATGGGCAATTTACTACCTAGTGAGTTGTGCCAGAAGTGTATGTGTACCTAACAGTCTGAGTGCATATCTAGTGTGGTGTATGATTTTTTAGTGCTGCCATCTATATCTCAGAAGTGAAGTGTATTGACTGAATATTTGTACTGTTTGTAGGACTGTTGCTCTCTGTGGCGAGACTTTTTAACGGGGAGATCAGCTCGCATTTGCGCGTTGAAGTTGGAAACCACAGAAAACCAACTTCAGCCGACCAAGTTTAACTCATTGAAATATGGAAATGATTAGACTATTCAGAGCTGCCCTTACCAGTTGCGGGGCCAGAGAAGTGGTGAAATAAAATAATATTTTGTGCCCTTTACCCTTGATTTTTTTTGCTTCTGTGAGAGAGGTATCAAGAATTCAGAAAATGAAAATCATGTAAATTCAGAATAAATGGAAGAAATAATTCCAGTTCCCATGAAAATTCACAGACTTCCAGAATTGATAAACGTTCAGAATAAATGAAAGAAACAGTTTCAGAATTAATGAAAATTCAGAATAAATGAAAGAAAGTTTCAGAATAAACGAAAGAAAGTTTCCGAATAAATGAAAGAAAGTTTCCGAATAAATGAAAGAAAGTTTCCGAATAAATGAAAGAAAGTTTCGGAATAAATGAACGAAAGTTTCGGAATAAATGAACGAAAGTTTCAGAATAAATGAAATAGTTTCAGAATAAATGAAATAGTTTCAGAATAAATGAAATAGTTTCAGAATAAATGAAATAGTTTCAGAATAAATGAAATAGTTTCAGAATAAATGAAATAGTTTCAGAATAAATGAAATAGTTTCAGAATAAATGAAATAGTTTCAGAATAAATGAAATAGTTTCAGAATAAATGAAAGAAATAATTTCAAAATAGATGAAAATTCAGAATTCCAGGAAGGATAAACGTTTAGAAATCCAAAATTGATTAAAATTGAGAAATCCAGAATTGATGAAAATTGAGAAATCCAGAATTGATGAAAATTCAGAATTCCAAGAAGGATAAATGTTCAGAAATCCAGAATTGATGAAAATTCAAAGTTTCGAAAATGATGAAAATTCAAAGTTTCGAAAATGATGAAAATTCTGAATTTTTGTTATAAATTTTAGTACTACAAATTTTTGTTACCACTTTTGGGTCCCCCAAAACACGGGACCTGATGCAACTGCACCTGTTGCACACCCCTAAAGGTAGCTTTGAGACTGTCAGGAAATATGTAAAAGATGTGTGTGCAACCAAACTCAAATAGCAGAAAAGAAGTTCTTACCGAACATGTTCCCAAAGACACAACTAAATTAGACTAAGTTTATCATATTTTGGAATGCCATACCAGCCAAATGCCCAGCATGATGGTATGAGGTGGAATAGAAAAAAAAATCTCACATTTTGATTGATGCATCTTTGAACCTAGGATGGTGTTTAACATGCTGGGAGGCAAATTGAATTTTTTGTTGTTGTGTAAAAGAGTTATCTATAAATTTAAGAATTTTTATTTTTTCCTTTACACTTATAGCTTTTCTTTTTTAACTTGCTCTGAGACATTTTGACTGGAACTGCTCTAAATCTGACAATGTTACTGCTTCATTTTATAAAATTTCAAAGGTCATAAAAACATCGTATTAGCTGTTTTGTGGAGAATTAAACTCTAAAAAGTACAGTTAGGAAATCTGATTTTTCCTATCTGAAAAACCTGCTTTCAAATGCCACTGGATGCTGGCATCTGAAAATCTGTCAAGTTGTTCATGTTTTGTATCCATGATACTCTTTTTTGCAGCTTGATTTTGTATCAATAGATTCGGAAGTGGATGAGAAGACCCCCCGTTTTATTCCTTTGTTATATGCAGACGCCATGTAATATCACTATGAGAATAATTTTTTGGATATCATTTTATGGAATAGATCAAGTGTGGCAAATTTGAATAAGGCCGCAAAGGAAAAAAATTAACTCCTTCTGAGAACTTTTTCCAGTTCTTATCTGTATCTTCCTATTGAGTGACATAACTTTGATCACCCTGGTATATGTGAACAGTGGTAAGGGTAGTTATGCTCTGCACACTTGGACAAAGTATTGTGCCTAACCCTTGAAAAAAAAGAAAAACATACTTTTCAGTCGATTCTGTATGCCCAAAAAAAATAACTTTGGCTTCTAAAAAGCCATAAAAGAAAAACACCTTTAGTTTTCACATATTTGTTAATCGCTAGCACACAAATAACCACCATTTTTGTTTATTTACCTGTGAAGAAGGCGGAAAAGTATGCTGTTTTCAAACAAGGAAAAAGCTGATGTGAATGTTTCGAACATTTTAAGCAGGAATAGCAAAAAATACAAACATTGTATCCGGGGAAATTTAACATTTATAAATATAAGAAAAATGCTAAATTCCCAAAAATTAGTTGTACTAAGTGGGAAAACGTTCCAAGCAGGAACGTTATAAGTGGGAATCGAATATAATTAAAAAAAAAAGACATAATACAAAAAATAAAAACAAAGCTAGTAAAATATTTTGTGAAAGTTACAAGTCATTTTCAGCTTTTTATGATATAGGGTTGATGAAAAACATTTTTTTTCATTAAATTTTCATGGAAATTGTGAGTACTAACAAGGTTTACATGGCCAGAATTTTAGAATGATTCGTCTAGTATTTTTCTAGAAATTTGAGAAAACATCTAAACTCCAAAGTGGACACAGACTCAGGGCTCCCACTCAAAAAATCAGAAGTAGGATGGGGAATGGTCCCCCCCAAGACAACATAATCATAGCCTGATGAAAAAAATCAAAAAATATAAATTTTTTTTAAATTTTAAAATTAAAATTTTTTCATAGCACTATCCCATAACATTGACTCGAGCCAAAGCAAAATGACAGAAATGACTTGGTGGCCAAAACAGTGTATTAGCAACCACAGATAATTCTGTGTCTCCTCACAATATTGCATTCTTTTTCTAGGAGTATTCCAGATTCCAGTCTGTCAACTCTTCCTGGATGCACAGCAAATTTTGAAGACAAGTAATGTTTTAAGAACGACACTCCTTTGAGACGAATTTCAAAAGCACAATGCAAAATGTGTACATTACAAGATCCAATATAAATACAGTAAAACCTCGTTAAGTTGTCACCCTAATAAGTCGTCATTTTTGTTCAGACCATTCCAGGTCTCATAGACCACACTGTTATTAAACCCTCGTTTACTCGTTGCTAATTTTAGTTAAGTCGTCACTATGAAAAAATTTGAGAAAGTGAAACAGACTATTTTTATGACCCCTGTTAAAAAAAGAGTTTGCTAACAGCATTGCCATATGCTTAAAAGTCACCATAAAATCCTATATACCCAAACGGAACAGTTTAAGTAACGAAAGGTCGGTTCACCGGAGAAGTTCATTTGCCGACTAAGGTTTTGAAACGTTAGGGACTGTTCGAGCTAGATCTCATTTCTGCATGGGCTCCATTGGAGAAACTGGACAAACCGCGAGACACCCAAACTCTGTCGCAAGAAGCAACGTAAGCACTTCGCCCCCGGGGGGGGGGGAAGGCAGGGAATCTCCGGCAAAACCAAAATTTATTGATATGTCAAAAATTACATATAGTGCAAGGAAATCAAAAATTATGTAAATCGAAGAATCAAATTAATCAAGTTAAAGTCAAAGTGCAACGCGGGCAAGGATAATAAATAATCATAGAAATCATGGACTCTACTAATTTAGGGCTTGAAATTTAAAAAAAATGTCTTTGTTGAAAAAAATTAGTCATTCTTTTTCAAGTTGAGGTCTTCCGTTTACTTTTCCCTGCCCGGGGCCCCTCCACAGAGTCAAAAGTGTTTGAGATTACTTTGTAGTTGTATCATGAACTACTGGTGAAGAATTAAAACACTAAAATAAATTTTATGTATATGCAAAATTAATGTGCAATAGAGAGTTCTGTTATGAAGAAAAGCTACTTATTCAAACAGTTGCTCTGTTAGTATATAAATTAAAAATTGCTAGTATATAAATCAAAGTGTACAGTTACACTTCACACCACAATAATTTAAGTAATAAGAGATAAAAAAGATAAAAAATTGCTATTATTTTTTCTTTTGCAATCTATAAATTTTTATTAATATTGTTATTTTGATTCACACTTTAATAAATGCCATATTACTATAAATATATACGATTTTCATAACATTGCACATTAAATCTGACGGAACTCCGCTTAAGCCGTCATAATTTTTCGATAACTTGAGGTGACGATTTATCGAGGTTTTACTGTAATTCACTGTCCATCTTTTTTTAAAGGGTTGTGTTTACATTTTCACTGTTCAATACCAGCAAGATGGTTTTTGACAAACGAAGCACTTTCATTTCTAGCTCTTTGCAGAGCTTTTGTAAATATTGTTTATGCCTCCCGACGTCCTAAAAAAAAGACAATTGCATGCTATTGGGTTGCATGAGTCACAAAACCTAGAACAAGTCAATGTATCCTACTGATTTTTCATGCGACCTGTCATTTCACCCATACACAAAATGTGCACCAGTTTTGAATGATGAATGTTAGAAACTATATAATGCCTGAGTGGCACAGTAGTAAGAGATGCTTGTCTGTTCCACTATGAAGGTTACCATATAGGTCCACGGGTTTGAATCCGGGCAAAGACTTCCCACCCAACTCCACTGGTTGGAAATTGCTGTATGGTGATATGTGACCAGAGTAGGTTGTGTGATAAAGTAGTAGTAACTATATAATGAGTAATCCAAGACCAAATGAAGTAGTAAATACTAGAGATTTAAATTATCGAGAATAATCTTTCGGAGAGAATATTCTTGAGAATATTCTCTGCTAGGACTACCATCATAAATAACTTCAGAATATTCTTATAAGTTCTTGATGAGAATATTCTCCTGTTATTTGTAATATATATATAGTTACATATAATATCCTTGAGAATATTCTCTGGAAGGACTACTTTCATAAATTACTGGGGAATATTCTTATAGAAAATAATAAGAATTATTCTGAAGTTATTAATAACAGCCCTTCCAGAGAATATTCTCCTCAATGAGAATATTCTTCAGTTACCGAAATCTTTCCAGAGAGTATTATCAAGAATATATGTAATAACATATATTATAATAAATAATCTCGATAAATAACTTGAGAATAATAATTTTTTATAAGAATATTCTCTAGTAATTTATAATAGTAGTCCTTTGAGAGAATATTCTCTGTCCCTGTCTCTCTTCCTGTCAAGAAGATCGGAATATTGGAGTTTGTAGATCACAATATTAAAGTTTGAAAGCAAGCAAATTAAACCAACAGGGCTAAATTGCACAACTTTTAAAGAAATGTGAGTGATACAGAATTTGTGTATGTGCATTGAAGAAAACAACAGTTCTGTATCTTCTTAGAATGAAGGTGATTGTATAAGAATAGCTTCCTTTGTCAATCAATTTTGACTTTTGCGCTTTGCCTTGAACTTATTTCTGAAAATTTATCTAATTTTAAAATAATTTTTTAAGGTTTCAATATAAAGGTATCTAAAATCTTTATAACCAAACTTTTAAAACCTCTCATCATGACCTGGAGAATATTCTCGAACTAAAAGTTGTCATTAGGGGGTGATTACACCAAAAATTGTTTAGCTGTAAATGATTCAGGCAATGGAAACTGATTTATATTTCACAATATAAACAAAATTAATAAAAAAATTTAAATTATTTAAAAGAAAAATGAATATTCGATTATTCTCCAATTTTTACATCCAGGAGAATATTCTCGTTCTCCGAGAATATTCTCACCTCACATCTCTAGTAAATACAAAATTATTTTTTCTATCCAGATAGAACAGGGTGTCTACCAAATACCAAAAGCAAAATTCAGTGACTTTTCTGTGACCTTTTCACATTCGCAGAGCTCCTACTCAAAAAATTAGAAAAAGTAAGATGGGGGAGGGTACTCCCCTTAGACAACATAATCATGGCATAATAAAAAAAAAACCTTAGTAGGGGGTATAGGAATAGGATCTGCTAAGGGGTAGTAGGGGGTATAGGAATAGGATCCACCAATTCAATATAGGCTTGAAGGACATTTGCTCTTCACTTGGAGTCACATTCTTATAGCTTCCCGCATTTACCGATAGGTGGCTTCATTCGGATGGGATCCATCTAAATAAGAGGGGGGTCTGGGAGGTTTAAGATAGTCTTAGGTTAGGTTTTTTACTCCCAGACCACATGGTCGGGAATGCCTGTTAGTGATAATCATAACAGTACTGATGGGGAATTACCCACCTCTGACTTGGATGGCTTCTCGATTGACACTAAACCACAGGGCAAATTAAAATGTGTGATAATTAATACCAGGAGCTTGGGTAATAAGAAAGATTTTTTAGAAACATTGATAGTTGTGGAGGGTGTGGATCTTATAACCATTACAGAATCTTGGGAAACGATGGCGATGAATCTTTCTTACACGTCTCAGAATACGATACTTTTTTGAGAAATAGATCTGGTAGAAAATGGGGTGGAGTGTTGATACAAGTGAAATCATGTTTGACGGCTAGAGAGTGTAACGTGAAGAGAAGTGATATTGAAACAACATAGGTTGAGCTTGAAAACAAAAGACATCATAAACTTATTGTTGGGGTTTGTTACAATCCACCGAATAGGGATCCAAACTACATCGCCAAATTTCATGATGAAATTTCCTACATGTGTAAGCGCAAGAGGGTTATCATACTTGGATTTCCCAGGTATTGATTGGGAGAACCTTTCATCTAGAGATCAGTAAGAAAGAGACTTTCTTAATTTGGTGCTCGAAAATTTTTTGTATCTGCATGTATCAGAAGCCACTAGGGGTACTGCTATTTTGGATTCAGTTCTTACTAGTTCTGAGGATCTTGTTGAACATGTTTCGGTGGGGGAAGAGTCTTTTTCTAGTGATCATCGTATCGTCAGATTTCACTGTAACTTTTCCTCGGGTAAGGTTAATAACAAAAGACTGGTTCCTTGTTTTTGGAGAACTAACTTTGATGTTTTGAGAGGAAGTCATACCCTCTGTTCAAAAAAAGCGTGTTTGTACATCGTACCCTCTATGGTTCACACACAATTTAAAAGAAATACGACACATTTAAAAAGAAATACGATAAACATGTTGGGGTAAATCGAGAAGCTAGCCATACTTAGAATAAGACAACCATAAATACATTATAGGCATTGTATAGTATTTTATCATGTGCATATATTGTTTATAATTTTAGTTTTTAATTGGGTTGATGTATTTTTTAAATATATGACATCCATACTTGTTATGGGCATCTTTTTCTCAGCCACCTCGTTGGGCATTTTGCCTGTTGTGGCGTTGTATTTGTATTTGAATGGAGCAAGGTGTGATTGATCGAGCACTTTGTTCAGTCGGTTTAACGATCGGAGCGATTGTCGAAATCCGCAGTTTGCCGTCAGAATCGACGGGCATCGTTGCAACGTATAGCAACAGTGGACTCAAAACAATGCGAAAGACCCGAACGATGGTGAATGGAGCAAGGTGTGATTGA
Source organism: Pholcus phalangioides (assembly GCF_987345545.1). Classification (NCBI taxonomy): domain Eukaryota; kingdom Metazoa; phylum Arthropoda; class Arachnida; order Araneae; family Pholcidae; genus Pholcus; species Pholcus phalangioides. The sequence goes on along the minus strand of NW_028301604.1, from coordinate 29,100,577 downwards.
TCAAGCAGTTTGTTTAGTCGGTTCAACGATCGGCGCCAATTGTCGAAATCTGCAGTTTGCCGTCGGAATCAACGTGCATCGCCAGACAGGGATGCCCATCAGAAGCAAACATTTTAATAGAATGTGCAAGAATGAGCCTATTTCTTTACTGATTGCATTAACGCGCACAGGTAAAATAAAAAAATTAGAAGAAATGTTTCTTATATACAAGAGCCGAAACCATCGTTTAAGAGTACAAACATAGTCCAGCCGATTTTCCAATTCAGAGGGAAGCACAGTAGAGGGCTTATACAACCTGGGGACTTCAAATGAGATAATTCTCATTTTTGTTTTTCACACTATAAATTCACTATACAGGGGCCGTGAAAAATTTGGCCTGAGCCCACCAAAGATCTCAGCTTAGAGGGCCCTACTGCAAGATGTGGGGCCACTACACCAGTGTTTCTCAACCTTTGAAATCCTGCAGCACGGTTGATTTCTTTTTCTTGATTGGAAGGCCTGGGCATGAACAAGATTAATGGGAAATAAATGGGTAAAAATGAAGCAATAAACCGCTCACGGCCCAGTTTGGCAGATGACCAACCTGCACTAGACCAACAAAGGGCCCTTTCGAAGGATGGATTTCACATATTCCTTTTCCCAGTCACATTTTTCGAAGTCCCAAGACTTGTTATTTCCTTTATCGTCATGCTTAGGTGTCCATCTAGATCAGGCATCTTCAACCCGTTGCTCGCGAGCATCATGGTGCTCCCCGAAGTACCCAGAGTGCTCGATGCTCATGTCCGATTTGGTGCTCGTGAGCACTTGATCGTTTCATTTAAACACCTTGTGCAAATTGCATTCAATTATTAAAATCATCCGGATTTCATGCATTCATACGTCAAACATGACGTAAGAGTGTTGTTCTTTTGATGATGGGTACAGGCAGTGCTCGCGATTGGAAAAAGGTTAAAGACCTCTGGTCTAGATCGCAAGCTTGTTACCGTATTCCAATGGTTCTCTTGTCAGTTGCTTCCCTTGCGTAATTCATGGTTCATCCAGTGCTGCTCTTAACGCATGGGCCCACTCAGGCATGGCCCAGGAGCCTCGAGAAGAAAAGCCTCACAAAAATGAGATCCGGTTGAAATTTTCTAGGATTTACCAGGTAAGGCCATAAACAGAGATAAACTTGGAAGTCTGGGAGGCACAGTCATTATTACTGGGGGCATGATGATGTCAACTCATATATGCATATATACGTACGTTAGATCAGTCGACTCGACATTTGAAACTGGGGGGGGGGGATGCCCCCACCTCCGTACATGGGTAAGACCTCCGAAAAACTACTTGGCCCGAGGGCCCATGATACTCTTAAGACGGCCCAGGGTTCATCAGTGGCTTCCCAAGAAGTTTGTCACTTTTTTTAACCGTATAATAGAACTACTTTGAAGCATAAATTTGTGCGCACAAATCAATATTTTCAGCTCGCCACAAAGCTCCTAGGAACCCTGATGCACACTTTTGGAAGCACTGTGGTACACCTTTAAATTCGGCCTAAAAGTTATGTCGCAACACAATTAATAGCGAATGAGTTTGATGTCAGTCTTCTCTTGAACTCTCTCGTTCTGTCGCAGGTGTATATTATACGATTTCGCCATTCGCTATGGCTAGTTGGTAAAGATCGACACGATCAAAATGAAAAAAATTGATAAAAAATTCTTTCGTGGGGGAAAAAAAAAAAAAAATCGGTGCCCTTTCACCTGTCCCCCACAAGAATGGGGCTGACAGGACTGCAGCCCCAAGGCCCAGGACAATCACCATCATTGTTTTTTCATGCTATAAATTTACTACAGAGCACCCCTGCCCCTCAGTGAAAACTCGGACTTGTGGACTTGCCAAACATCCAACAGCCCTGTTCCACGACGTAGGGGGGGGGGGAGATTATGTCCTTTCTACAGAAAACCAATATTGTTCCTAAGAGGACTCCCTACTGCCGTGGTCTATTGCAGTTTTCCCCCTTCTAGGAATTATCATGTAATCCTGAGAACACTGCTTTAGGGGGAATATTACAGATGTTGAAAGGTCTGTACACGCAAAGAAAGAAAAGTTTTTTTTTGTTCATCCAGTCTAATAAGCTTTTTTGTCCCACTTATATAATGTCTGCCAAAATGTAGGGTGGCTACATATTGGTAATTTTCTTTTCTGTTGCTACTCACACACCCCCATCCATCCCTCCGGGACAAAAAAAGAATGTATAAAACCTGAGAGAGAAAAGAAATATTGAATGCCACAGTTTCTCCAAAGCCCAGATTTTGGGGAAAAGAATAGCTGGAGAATCAAACAAATCTGACCTTCACTCAAATTTTATGACTTTTTCAGGACTTCCGTGACCTTTTTCTAATTCCGTGAGTTTCCCGTATTGGTAGACACCCTGTAGAAGTTTTTAATGACTAATCAAAACAATGACACAAACTGAGGAGTTTTTTAACCCTCAAACTAAACAAAAACGTAATAGACTGGCCCACATACCCAGGCCCGTCATTTAGGGGGAGGCAAACTGGAGGGGGAGGCATCTGGGGGAGGAACCCCTTCTGGTTTTTGAAAATACACTACAAATGGTATATATATATGCATACCTTTAGTACATGCTCTTTGCCCCCCCCCCCTGGAAAAAGTTGAAATGACGGCCCTGCACATACCCCCAAAAAACTATGCACCTTCTGCTTTGGCAGAATCGTCAATTGCAATTTACTACATTTGTATTATTTGGCAATATTTCGATGCTCCCCTTTTCATGTTAAAAAAAGTTACACAAATTTTGTTGACAAGATTTGGTAGGAGAAGTAGGACATTTTACCAAAAAGTAAGAAAAGTAGGTCAAGTGGGAGCCCTGCAGACTTTTGGCTATATAGTGCAAATCTGACAATGGATTGAAAATGTATGATGGTACTGATATTAGAAAGAAAAACTGGCTTTAACCTCTTCAAACCTGAAGCTTCAAAAACAGCTAAAAAAAGTATTTGTCGTTTTCATACGTTTCTTTAGTGTTTGTAGACTAACAGAAAAGGAAATTTTTCTGTAACTATTGAGGGGGTGGCTAGAAATTTTATGTATACATGTGTGTACCGCAGGATCCAAATGAGTAGAAACACTTAATATTTTAACCATAGTGAAATGTATAGTTAGATGTATACTTATTATTTACAAATTTAAAGCTCAATATTATATGACATTAACTCACAGCAGGCATCAAGAATTGACATGTGTTAGTTTTATTACACGGTACTAATTACCAAATGGAACAATATATATACTATATATTACATCAAATGCCACTTCTCTTGAAACAATCATTCTTCAAAATACACAAATACATTTCACATTTTGTACCAATCATCCTGGTAATCTGTATTTCAATGAATTTTCATCGTCCATGTATCGGGGAAAGTGACGCATTCCGTCCAGGTGAACATCTTTCATGGGCTGGAGAACAAATTTTTGCTTTCTTTTCACTCTGGTTCTTCATCTTTAAAATACTCCAAAAGTGGAGGACTTCCTCTACATGGAACTATATTTTCTTCATACTCGCCAAGTGCTAATGCAACAACCATTCTACATTCAATTTAAGTCTTATAGGCACCTTTTTTTTGTGATACCTAACACACATTACCCAACTATTCGAAATAACAAGATTGACATAGTGAGTGAAAACTCTAACAGGCCATTTGTTTGTTCTTAGCACACACCAGTAATATGCCAAGTATCTATCGCACAGGTCCATTTCTTTCATGGATGTATTTGTAATTTCATGGTCTATTTCTTTCATGGGCTTTGACTATCACAGGTTGAGCAATATCCACTTTTTTTTCAATGTGATTTCCTTGGCTTTTTAATTTATGCTGCTCTTTTCAGCAACTGTTTCATCATCTGAACAACATTCGTTAGAGTCATCTCCCTCACTAAAAACTGTAGGCTAGTTATTGTCACTATCAGAAATATCTTAGAGATCACTGTGTTGCAGAATAGCTTCTATTTCACCAGGAATCAGAAAATCTGAATAAATAAAATACACCCATCTGATGATTTGAGTAACTAATAAAGTGCACAATGTGTAATTTTTATTTACGATAAGCATTGCAATAATATCTGAAAGATGAGATGAAAATTCATGAACAGAGAAGAAAAAAAAATCTCATTTACTTTTTAACTTAGTTATAGCATACATAGACTTATTACTTTACATAATTATAGTATAATAAATCATTTAATTTAATCAATTATATATACATATAATAATTACTACTTTTTATTTTCATTTTACAATTTTTTCAAACACTGATTATGTATAGCCAATATCTGTAAAAACAATATGATAATTACTAATGAAAACCTTGTAAGAATTAAAAAATATATATCTTCAGGAAGGTAACATGTATTCACTAACAAAAGCCTTTCCGTCATACATTTGTATCTTTGAAAACAATGTTTTCCCTCAAAATAGTACAGAAACACAAAAAATCTCACATGAGATACTCTGGTGTAATCACGCTTAAATTTACCGCTCAAAACCGAATGTACACATATGTGGACCTTCATACAATTCAAGGTGCTGTGCTTAAAAATAACTTAAACATAGAAAAAGTTATTTTCGCCATGCACCTAGATTTGGTTATGTTAAAATATATCATTTTTAACTATTAAATTCTTGAAAATACATTAAAAATTACTTACTTTTCAAAGTATGCTTTGTCGCCATGATTTTGTCAATCTGCCTTTTTATTCGCTTTATTTCGCAGGTAATATCATTACGAGACGCATTCTACCTGAATCAATAAAAAGCTTGAACTTCCAGGTGTGCTAGAAAGATTGGAATTAAATATTATCTACGATATAATTAGAAACTGGAGATCGTATAAAGGTCCACATTTGTGTACCTCTGGAAGGAAGAGGTTAAAAGAAATTCATCTGATAAAAAAAACACTTAGAAGAGGGGATTTGTACCAATGAAATCCACAGTTGATTTTTTTTTAACTTAAAAAAAATTATAATTTATACACATTTCATAAAGTTTAATTTTATATTTAAATCAAAATGAGGTATAAAACACTTCACTTAAAATTTCTCATAGTAATACTTATTATACTAACTGGCCCTAAAATCTTTGTAAAATGATCCACAATCCAGAACATGGGCTCCATGCAGGTGTCTCCAATATAGTATTTGTTAGCAAATTCGTTATAAAAAAGCGATTTCAAGCAAACTATTATTTTTCTTGCAATAGTCAGCAAGTGAACAGGATAATGTGTCCAGCCAAAATCTGCCCATTTAATAGCAGCCATAGTACATTACAGGATGATTCTTGAATAATGTCAGATGTTTTCATTAAATCTCACAAAATTACATTCTGTAAATATTGAACAAAAGATATAAGTAATTGAGGTTTTCAAATATATAAATCAACCAAGAAAAGCAGTGTCATACTTGTAACAAGTAATGGTAATAAATGAATTGAAAAATGCCTTCCTACGATGTTGAAAACCATAAAACTAAGAGTATCTATACTTTTCCAGCTATTATGCTGTGTTCGAGACTTTTTAATAGTAGATATTTTGTCCACTACTGTAGTAGACATCATCATACAGGTAATGATAAGCAAGAAGAAACTACCTCCTCGGAAGAACATGATGTACTGGTACTTAGGATCACGGTTACCTGAGGAGGTCATTTCATCTACTTGCTTGTTGTCCCCCTGCACTGATGATATCCACTGCAGTAGTGGTTGAAATATCTGCTGATGAATAGCTTTGAACACTGCAAAATAGCTTGAAAAGTATGGACACTCGAGCTACAACTACAGGGAGAAGACAGGTCTGGTGCCCCGGGCAATGTACTAGATTGGGTGAGAAATTCACCCTCAATGCTCCTTCTATATTACACAGTTATGCCGAAGTTTGTGCTTGCCCCATCTGAAAAGTATCTAATTCTCACTCTGTCTGTGAATGATTGACTTCTCTTTTGATCAGAAAACTACTTGAAATCAGAAAGGTTGCAATTATAATATTCATTTCTGAAATATTTATTTTTAAATGTCTCTCAAATTAGAAATAAAATTTCAAGTAAAAATAATTATAAATTATTCAACAGAATCAGCCTACTGACATGAAAAATTAATGAAATATCAGTATTTTGAATTTGCCAACAAATCTACATCAAAATACAGCCAACGCTTGATTTTACGAACCTCCAATTTATAAATGCACTCTTTTTTATGAACTGGTCCTGTTCCGAACAGCATGCCATAGAGTTAATGTTAAAGACTGCTCTATTTTGCAAACTCTCATTTCTATTAAATCTCTATTCTTACGAATTCCATTTTCTTGCAGTATTTTTTCCGGTTACTTTACTTTTCCAGCCGCCTCTGAGTTTGTTGTAACCAAAGATAAACTTTACTTCCGACATTTTATGTGTCTTACGAGAAAATATGGGAAAGGGGGAGAAATAGACTGTTCACCAATTTTTCATCATGGTGTTTTGCAATGATGCGCCAGGAAGAAGGATCTGATTGTTGGCAGGGGTGACCATGAAGTGAAGATGCATTGATAATGTAATTCACTCTTTGTGATTTGAGGAATAGTATGGTACATTTAGCCCTTATTTGATAAGGCCTTTTCTGAGTCAAGAGCGGATCCAACTTTATTTCGGCTAACTGGTGTTAGTCTACTTTCTTCTTTGCAATGTCAACTTAACAGAAAAGATTCTGCTTGACAGTAGATGAAGAAAAAAAAGATTTTGAAAGAAATTTATGTGTGAACTCATACAGACAGAAACTGCCAAAAAGTATGGATTCCAAAAAGTACATTGAGTGCCCTGATCAAAAAGCCAGGGATCCCACTCAAAAAATTATAAAAAGTAGTACAAGAGGAATGGAACCCCCCCCCCCTCCCCCAAGACAACATAATCATAGCCTTATGAAGAAAAACTCAAAATTGTATTTTATTTATTTTTTAACTGATTTTTTTTTTCTCATTGCACTATCTCAGTATCCTATAAGATTGACTCGAGTCAAAGCAAAATGACAGAAATGGCTTCGTAACAAAAATAATTTTGCCCAAAACAGTGTACTAGAAACCACGTATAATTTTTTTTTCTCTCCTCTCTCACAATATATTACTTTTTTTTTTTTTTCGTGGAGTTTTTCACAGTTCAGTCTGTCGACTCTCTTCCTTGATGCACAACAAATTATGAATATATGTAAGTTTTTTAAGAATGATACCTTCGAAACGACTTCCAAAAGCACAGTGCAAAATGTGTAAATAACAAGGTCTAATGTAAATAAGTTAAGGTGAACTGGATGGCTTTATACTGTACTGTCCATTCTTTTTAAAGCAATTTGTTTACATTTTGCTGCTCAGTGATAGCGTCCTCGTTTTTGACAAATGGAGCACTTTTATTTCTAGGTCTTTGCATAGCTTTGTAAACATTGCTTATGCTATATCATGTCCCAAAAATACAGAAGACAATTGAATGCTTTTGGGTAGCATCAGAATCACTAAACTTAGAATAATCCTATGTATCCAACTGCTTTGTTATGCAAACTGTTGTTTCCCCATACACAAAATGTAAACCATAATTTTGGACGATGAATGTTAATTAATATACAATGAATAGAAAAATGTTTTTTTTTCCATCCAGACAGAAGTTTTTAATGACTAAAACATTAACACAAAATTAGTTTTTGAATCCTTAAACTCAGCAAAAGAAAAATTAAATAAACCATATGGCCCATATACACCCCTTTGCAAATAACCTGAAAAAATTATGATTATGCCAAAGCAGAAAAAATTGTAACTGCAATCAACTACATTTACATTATTTGGCTGTATTTCAATGATCTTCACTTGAAAAAAGTTACACAAATTTTCATGACAAGATTTTGTAGAAAAGTAGGACAAAAGTAGGACATTTTACTAAAAAGTAGAATAAGTGGGCGCCCTGAAGAGCAGTGAAAGATTGTTTATGCTAGAAAATTGATTCCATTGCCCCACACATCCTGGAGCAGGGTCTCTAGGCTGGGATCTTTCACAAGTTTCTATGGTGAGTTTATAGTATGGAAAAAACAAAAAATAACAGCTGCCCTGCCAGCCCCAATCACTGTGAGAGCCATAAGTGGTTCCACCATACTGAAAACATTTCAGTGAAGCGAGACTCGCAAGAAATACTATCCTACATCAATTACATGGAATCTTATATTCACCGAGATGTCGCAATAAAGCAAACTAAAATAAGCAATTTTTGGGGAAATTATCAAACAAACGTGAGTGACCAATTTCTTATACATTTTTTTTCTCTTTCTCATTTATGAACTTTCAGTTTCCCAAACTCATTATCAAGTCTGTATAGGTTTGTAAAAACAAGCATTGACTGTACTCTATCAAAGATTTTAGATTATCTTTTCCATCTGCATGTATAAGATGCAGAAATGAGCTGACAGTATCATATAAGATACCTACAAACCTGACTGGGTTATGTACATACTGTAAAATAAAGAGATCTTCAGTACAAGATTTATAGAAAACAATGTCTAGAGATGATGGGTTTTACCAAATAAATCAAGATAATTTGCAAATTTTTAATGGAAAATTTTAATGGGATCGAATTGATTAGTGGTTCGTGTTTCAGAATCTGTATATTTTAAAAATGATCCTGTATTTTAGCTATCTGTTACCTGGGAACTGTTAAATAAAAAATAAGTTGCAGCTGACTTACTTTAAGATTCAATAAATGCCATAAATGTAATGAATTTCATTAGAGTTCATTTGTTTCAGAAATGTAGATATTAATTTCTTACCTATGTGTCCCAAATCTAACATGTTCAAATGAAAAGTGCAATACAGTAAAATTTTGGATTATAAGTAACTCAGTTTCTGAGAGATTCTCAAGACGAACAAAGATTTTTTTACAAATTTTGATTTGATATACTAATGATGTCTTGCAAGACAAGCAAAAATTTAAAAAAAAATTTAACCTATTTCAACATGATAAACGAGATATTACTCGCAATATGGGAGGTATGTATACCAAAGACTACTATATGAGCTATTCTCTCTAGAGCTAACCCACTTAACCCTTGATGAGGTTTTGCATATTCTTTTGTTTGATGTTGATCACAACTAGAAAGCTAACTGTTTGCTTTCTCTTACTGCCGGCAAAGCCATCTTAATGAGACAGGCCCAAGCACTTTTTTGCACTCCTTTATTATATTGGGAGACCAAATTGGAAAATATATTGTATATATAAGTGTATCAGAAATGCCGCTGTACTGTAAACTATAATTTATCTGGGCCCAAGGTTATTGGCAAAATCTGGGTCATTTTTGAGTGAAAAAATTGCCCACCCCATCATTCACAGGTATCTCTGTGAATTCTTTCCCGCATGGCCTAGGTATTTGATCACCTGCTTAAATCTCTTCGTTGAGACAGAGTGGTGGGCCATGTTGTGTAGGAGGTATCTCTGTGAATTAATATAAATAATTCATTTCTAAGAACATGTTCTATCCAAAGGTTTATTGAAAAGAAAACTATTACTTTTTTTTTACCAGCTTATAACTAGGTTCTTTTACTTTTATTGTCTACTAGTAGAAAAAGCTTGCAAAGAAGCCCATTAACACTGAGAATTTAACATTGATCATT